>NC_057803.1:311546583-311846583 GCF_018294505.1 Triticum aestivum
GCCATTCGCCGGACCACCGGAGGTAGTTTTTTTTTCTTTCGGCCCCGGTTTTTTTCAAAAAACCGTTCGGTTTTTCCAACGGTTTTCTTCATTTTTTTAGTTTTGGTTTTTTTAAATCGATCTGTTTTTCCGGTTTATTTAAGTAGTGAGCGTTCGCCCGTTCGTACGTTTTAAAAACGTTCATCGTTTTTCTTTTTCTCGAATTAAATCCGTGATTTTTCTGATCGCGATCTCTGATCCGATTTTCGTTTTAGTCTAACTTTTCGCTTGTTTATCGGAATCAGGCGATTCAAGCGCCTGGAGTTTCGTCTCGAAAATCTCTTTCCGTTTAACCAACTCAAACAAGTTTTTGCCACTGTAAAAATTGCCTTAGATCCAGAATAGTAAACGAAGCCTGTTTCTTTTGTCGTTTGTCTTTCGTTGCTTCGTTCGATTTGATTCTTTTTGCCAACCGGAGTTCTTAAGTTGAACTTTCTGGATAGATCTCTTATTTGAGTTTTACCCGTGCATTAGTAAGTACTTATTGTATGCTTGTTTGTTTGCGTTAGAGTACCCGGAGTGCGTTGCTTGTTACTTCGAATCGCTAGGTTTCCCGGATCATCAGCAAGGCAAGTAACACTTTGATTATACCTCCTACTACCTAGTGTTATTGCATTAGATCAATCCTCACACATTCCATGATTAGGATTTAATTAAAATTGAGGGTTTGGGAAGTAGTTGAGGTAGTACCTATTACCTATTTATTATCAATCCTTTGGGAGTTACTTCTACGTTTGCTTATTATGCCATGCTATGCTAGTAGACGTGGATTGGGTGAGTGTATCCATGACATATGTGAGATTGTTAATTAATGGTTTATTTAAGGTGGCAACTTAAACACACGTCTGGGTGGATTGAGGTACCTGGGTATTCCAGGATTTTCCTGTTGTTTTTTGGACCGCCACCCAGGCTCAAAGGGATCATGAGATTGTTCATGCTAGAAACTTCCGCGTGCAGCCACAAGCTATTATGGGCTCTAGCATAGTTGACTAAGTCGTGCGAACTCTTATAGTGGTAGACTAGCAGATTTAGGGGATGTAGGTGGTACGGTCTACCCATCATAAGGTGCTAGCGCTTCTGAAAGACTATGTCTCGGTTATCCGTTTCTCAAACACCGTGTAGTGCGAGAAATCCAACAGAGGAGATCGAGACTTGTGGGGAAAAGTGCGCAAACCTCTGCGGAGTGTATAAACTAATCATGGTTAGCCGTGTCCCCGGTTATGGACATCTTGAGTATCTAGTACTTGGATTATCATGTGAATCTCATGATGTTACTCAAAAAAATTAATTTTGATGGGTTTGTTTAATGATGATGCTTAATTGGGATTGAGAATGATGTCAACCATTCTCAATGTTTAACAACCACCATGATAGTTAAATAAATTCATTCCTTTGCAGTAAGGAAAAATTGGCTTTACGCAAAACTGTAACCATAGAGATCTCCACCGGCCAAATATGCATATTTAATAGCTGTTTCATTCCATTATTCTCTATGTGTTACATTGCCAGCATATTCCATGTGCTAACCCGTTTCGGGCTGCAACGTTAATGTTTGCAGACTTTTCAGACGACGACTAAGGAGTTTTAGGTCGTGGTTCTATACTCATTGATGCCGTTGGATTTGATGGACTCACTTTTCTTCCAAGCCTTCCGATGTTATCGTTATTAGATGGCCTTAAGCCATATTTATTGTAATAAGTTCTCTTTTGAGACACTCAATGTAATAAGTGTGTGACTGCCACTCTGTTATAAATCCTTCAAATACTGTGTGGTGTCAGCATTACTTATCCAGGGATGACACCGGAGCATAGAGATTGGACTGTTTGAGGTCTGGTCGCTACAAGATGGTATCAGAGCACACGCTGACTGTAGGACACGACCACTAAGCTAAAGACCTAGATCACTACTCACTCTCTTCTCTTTCTAACTTCTCATCTTTTCTACTCTTTTAGGATGGCGGATGCAAGGAATAAGTTCACTCAACCGGATGAAGATACACCTTTTGGACGTCATTTGAAGGAAGTAACTAGATACCTGAACATAGGAGTACCAAGCTTCACTGGCACCTACAACGCCACTTTACCTGAAGAAGGGCGCTGGATGATTCAAGTTCAAGTTCCAGGAAGGACGTTCATGCCAGTCACTAAGCCCATAGAGTTTTCTTTTGATGCACCAACTTGGAGTCTAGGAATGAGCATGGAAGCTCACATTGCCATGGGACGCATTGGAGAAGTCTACCACAATGATCTCAAGGATACTATCTGCCAGATTTGTGGGTGCCGAGATGAGCACTGGGAGATGATCAGCACCAGAAAGGATAGATCAGTCGCATCTTTTATCCAGGAGTTAAACCAGCACATTCGATGTTAGGAGAACCAAATGTGCGCTGACATGATAGACCTGAAGAAGGCAAAGACAAGGATCAAGGAACTGGAGGAAGAACTCAAGGCTACACGTGAAGATTATGAAGAAGAAATTGCAGTATTAGTAGAGAAGAATGACGATCTGATCAAGAAGATCGGAATATTTATGGGAAGCCCGACACCGGTAGAAGAAGACGAAGAACCCAAGGAGATTCGCCCGGAAGACTACATCATCATCAACGACACCGACTTGGATTCGGATGATAGCGATGATGACTATGTTGATGAAGCTGGAGCAGATATCATTGAGTCTGCAACCGAAGAATATTTCTAGTAGACCACCTCATCAGTAGTAGTAGTCCACCATGTAAATATTATAGTTCGAGCACTTTTGCGATAGTTAGATTGATTGTATGCCCTTGTTCGATTGAATGAATGAAGTGAATTGTTTGCTTTTGCCTTATGTGCATATGGGTAGTGTTTTATCTTTAGACCCCCTCTATTCTTAAATCTCATCTTTTCTAAACCCTCAGATGCCTCCGAGACGTGACCCCGGATTTACCTTCCCACCAGAGCTCACCCAGTTGATCCTGCAGCAGAACACATTGATGCAGTTACTAGTCCAGAATCAGAATCAAGGGAACAACAACAACAACCCACCACCACCACCACCCGTTGATCACTTGGCCCGTTTTCATAGGCTGAATCCGCTGGTGTTTTCCAGTAGCACCGAGCCGATAGTAGCAAATGATTGGCTCTGCAAGACAGCTAGAGAGTTGACCACAACAGGATGCACGGATGCGGAAAAGGTGAAGTTTGCCGCACATTAGCTTGAAGGACCTGCAACATCATGGTGGGAGAATTTCACAGCCACTTTCCCTGTCGACACTGTCACGTGGGACCAGTTTCAGTAGGCTTTTCGAACTGCCCATGTTTCAGCAGGAGCTATGGCCATGAAGAAGCAAGAGTTTCACAACTTGTGCCAAGGAGGACGGACAGTTGGCCAGTATGTGGAGGACTTTAGTAAATTAGCACGTTATGCCCTAGATGACGTTGCTACGGATGCAGTAAAGCAGGAGAAGTTTCTGGAAGGACTGAATGATGAGTTGAGCATGCAGTTGATGGTAGCAACCTTCAACAACTACCAGGAGTTGGTAGATCGTGCTCTCATGATTGAAGCGAAGCAGCAGCAAATTGAGAATTGCAAGAGGAAGTATGGACAAGGAAAGTACAATTCTGGAGCTTAGCAGAAGCCACATTTTACCCCTAGACCAGGAGGACATTTCCAGCATACCCATGGAGGAGGTAGCTCGCACCATCACAATGGCCCGAAGACTGGTAATGGGAATGGAGGAAGCAACGGCCAGAACCGCACCAACCCATCTACCCCAGCCAAGAAAGACCTGAGCCAAGTCACTTGCTTTAAGTGCCAGAAGACCGGACATTATGCCAACAAATGTCCTGAATCACAAAATGGAAATGGCAATGGAAGCTCTAGGAAGAAGCCGAACCCTTTCAACAGGGAACAGGTGAACCACGTTAATGTGGAGGAGGTTGAAGAGCAGCCAGATGCAGTAATCGGTAAGTTATTGGTTAAGTCATTTACTGCACTCGTTCTTTTCGATACTAGTGCATCACATTCATACATATCAAGGGGATTTGTGGATAAGTATAAACTGCCAACCCAAGCCCTTAGGTCACCCATGTTAGTAACCTCGCCTGGAGCAGAATATAGGGCTAGTCTATGGTGTGATCGGTTACCATTAAGGATTGGTAACTACATATTTCCATCAGACCTAATAGTGTTGGAATCTCAAGGATTGGATGTGATATTAGGCATGGATTGGTTGTCAAAGTATGAAGAGAATATTGAATGTGCCAGTAAGTCGATCTGTCTTACCACCCTAGAAGGGAGAAGGATCAAGTATGTATCCCGGCATGTGCCGAAGAGGACTCAAGTAAATTGTTTAACAGGAGTTGTGCAGGAGGAAGTACCAGTAGTGAAGGATTTCCCCCATGTATTTCCAAAAGAGTTGCTAGGCATGCCACCGGATAGAGATATTGAGTTTTTGATTGAGCTTTTGCCAGGCACAGGGCCAATATCAAAGAGACCATATAGGATGCCCGCAAAGGATTTTGTGGAAATCAAGAAGCAGATTAAGGAGTTACTAGATAAAGGATATATTCACCCAAGTTCATCGCCTTGGGGATCGCCAGTACTTCTAGTAGAAAAGAAGGATGGATCATTAAGGATGGTTGTTGATTATCGAGGATTAAATGAAGTAACCATCAAGAACAAGTACCCACTACCGATGATCAATGATCCGTTTGATCGATTGCAAGGAGCTAAGGTATTTTCCAAGATCGATCTGCGATCAGGATACCACTAGTTGAAGATTCGAGAACAGGATATACCTAAGACGGCTTTTACCACCAGGTATGGGCTGTACGAGTATACCGTTATGTCATTTGGTCTGACTAACGCACCTGCATATTTTATGAACATGATGAACAAAGTGTTTATGGAGTTCTTGGATAAGTTCGTTGTAGTGTTCATTGATGATATCCTGGTTTACTCGAAGAATGAAGAGGCGCATGAGGAGCATTTGCGTTTGGTTCTTGGAAAGCTCAGAGAACATCAGTTATATGCCAAGTTTAGCAAATGTGAGTTTTGGTTGAAAGAAGTTGGGTTTCTCGGACACGTTATATCCATAGAAGGTATAGCAGTAGATCCCACTGAAGTTGATACCGTGACCAACTGGGCAGCACCAACCACAGTTGGAGAGATCTGGAGTTTTCTTGGACTCGCAAGATACTACCGGAGGTTTATTGAGAATTTCTCAAAGATTGCGAAGCCTATGACGGAGTTGTTGAAGAAGGATACCAAGTTTATATGGACTAAGGAATGTGAGGCTAGTTTTCAGGAGTTGAAGAAACGTTTGGTTACCTCACCGGTGTTGATTTTACCGGATCAGCCCAAGGATTATGAGGTGTATTGTGACGCTTCACGTCGAGGACTTGGAGCAGTGCTTATGCAGGAAGGAAGAGTTGTTTCATATGCCTAACGACAGCTTAAGCCTCATGAGTTGAATTATGCTACGCATGATTTGGAGTTAGCAGCCGTAGTGCATGCATTGAAGACTTGGAGACATTTTCTGATTGGAAACCATTGCAAGGTGTACACGGATCACAAGAGCTTGAAGTATATTTTCACACAAAGGGAGTTGAACCTCAGACAAAGGAGATGGTTGGAGCTCATCAAGGATTATGATATGAAATTGCATTATCACTCTGGAAAGGCTAACGTAGTAGCTGACGCGTTAAGCCGTAAGAGCCATGTCAACACCCTAATGACGGGAGATTTACCAAGGGAGTTAGCCGAAAATCTTCGAGAGGCTATGTAGCAGCATTGGAGATTCAGTCTACTTTGATGGATAATATCAGAGAAGCTCAAATGACTGACAAGGAGATTGCTTCTATTAAGGAGAAAATGAGCGAAGGAAAAGCTAAGGGATTTTGTTAGGATGAGCACGCCACCCTATGTTTTGAAGACCGTGTTTATGTGCCAAATGATCCGGAGATCAGGAAGTTAATTTTACAAGAGGCCCATGATTCACCGTATTCGATTCATGATGAAGGTATGTACCTAGGGTAGGGGCATGGACCTGTCCAAACTGACCTACCCAAGGACATCTCCAAAAGAAATCATCTTTCAATCGACTTGGAGGTGTTCCACTCGACAGACTCAAAGATACTCGACCAAGAAGCAACCACTCGACCAAGACCAAGCCACTCGAGAGTCAGGAGACCTAAAGGCACTCCGCATGCTAACGGTCGGTTATTAAGTAGCTTTTATGATCATCATAGCACTTTATTATTAGCGTTACCAGTAACGCCCTGCCTTAATGTACATTGAACCCTTTGTAACGTGGGCTGGCTGGGGTCCTGGCGCACTCTATATAAGCCACCCCCTTACTCCGAGACAAGGGTTTGCACCCCTGTAATTCATACATCCATAATCCAGTCGACCGCCTCCGGGCTCCGAGACGTAGGGCTATTACTTCCTCTGAGAAGGGCCTGAACTCGTAAACCTTGCGTGCTTACAACTTCTCCATAGCTAAGATCTTGCCTCTCCATACTTACCCCCCTACACTACTGTCAGACTTAGAACCACGACAGTTGGCGCCCACCGTGGGGCAGGTGTTTTAGCGTTTTGTTGGAGGAGTTGCGATCTTTTCCGACCCGAATCATCATGGTTTTCGGCGGAGTTTTGGTGGAGGGCCGCGAGATCCGTCTCGGCGCGCTCACGTTCATCGCTAACGACTCCTCTTGGCTTCAGGAGGCTGCGCTCGATGTGGACGCACTCCCTGTCCGCGGGGCAACGCACATTAGCGCGTGCGTCCGGGGCGTTCTCCTGCGGCAACCGTCGACCCCCTACCGGTCGGCCCCTGTGTTGTCCTCCCTCCCTGTTTCCCGCCGGCGCAAGCGCTCCGGTCGGTCGAGACTTCAGCGGTGGGTGAGACACGCGGTGGCACGCCAGTCGGCCACCCCTCAAGTCGCGGCGATCGACCCCGACGAATCCCTCTACGACCTGTTCGACCTGTCGTCTGGCTCCGCAGAGACCGCGTCCGAGTGCGACAGCAGCGATCTGGCGGCAGAGGTTCTGATGGTCGATGGACCGCCCAGTCCTCCTGGTTTTCCCCGCACCGACGGAGGCGCGGGTGGAGGCGACCCGTCGCGTCCCCATGAGGAGTATCTTCCCGAGCCTCTCACGTCGCTGCAGAGAGAAGAACTTCGCCGCCGGAACATGGATGCACTGCACACTCCTATCGTTGGAGAAACCCCCGAGGCTCGTGCCTTGGAAGACGTGCGCCTGGCAAACTTGGCCGAGCGCACTCGACTGGAGAACCTCCAGCGAGCACTCGACGAGCGTGCGCGACAATGGGTTCCAGAATCCAGTCGACGTCAGCTCTTTCCGCCCCCGCAGGTATATCGAACTCCGATTCAGAATTTAGCAGCTGCAGCCCGTATAGCAGAGTCGATTCAGCCTTCCCAGTCGGAGGCTGGCAGAGGCTTGCTGCAGATCAGAGCGTTACTCCGGGCAGCAGGAGAACAGAATTCCGCTATTTCTCTGTCGCGGAACAGGATTCATAGCAGATCCGTTGTTGCAGACACAGTCCAGTCGGCCCATAGCCCGAGATCGCCCCCGAGGCGTGAGGGACGTGGAGACCGACGTAATCCATACGGGAACCTTGAGCAGTATGATCACCGATTAGATCGTGATGATCGACGTCGAGTGCCCACCCCTCCCCCGAGGAGCGGGTCGTATGCGCCTCGACGGCAAGATGACAGGCGCCCTCATAGTGTTGGGCCAAGGATTCCAGTCGACCCCAGGGAACCAGGCTTTGATGCGAGATCCATTCTCGTTCAAGGTTTGGTCGACAGGAACAGAGCTCACCGAGAAGGTCACGACAGAGATGCACCTACCAGCGGCAGAGTACACGTTTCGGGGCCAGAGTGCTTTAGCAGAGCCATCAGGGCCGCTGTGATTCCTCCCAACTTCAGGTTGGCGACTGGAGTCAGTAAGTTCACTGGTGAGTCCAAACCCGATACTTGGCTTGAAGACTACCGAGTGGCCGTCCAGATTGGCGGCGGCAATGATGAAGTGGCCATGAAGCATCTGCCTCTCATGTTGGAGGGCTCGGCCAGAGCGTGGCTGAATCAGTTAGCACCCAGCAGCATTTACACTTGGGAAGATCTCGCCCGAGTGTTTGTCACCACATTTGAAGGAACATGCAAACGACCGGCAGGGCTGACGGAACTACGGTCTTGCGTGCAGAAGCCGAATGAAACTTTGAGGGACTACATCCAGAGGTGGATCACGTTGCATCACACAGTTGAGAATGTGCCCGACCACCAAGCAGTTTGCGCCTTCAAAGAAGGCGTTAAGTACAGAGAACTGAATCTGAAGTTCGGTCGAACCGGAGATATGTCTCTGAATCGGATGATGGAGATTGCCACCAAGTACGCTAATGGTGAAGATGAGGATCGACTCAGGAGTGGCAAGCTCAAGCCGGTCGCTCAAGAAGCCGGAGGAAGTTCCAATCGGAAACAGAAGCGGAAAGCCGAGCCAGCTGCTCCTGGGGAAGCCTTGGCTGTGACTCAAGGAAAATTTAAGGGGAAACCCAAAGGACCTTGGAACCCCAAGAAAGTTAAAGACCAGGACGGAAATGATGTGTTGGATTTGCCGTGTCACATCCACACAAAGAAAGATGAAGAGGGTAATTTCATTTACCCGAAACATACCACTCGACAGTGTCGACTCTTGATCCAGCAGTTCCAGGGCAAGCAGCCCAAAGATAAGGAAAAGGAGTCGGACAAAGTTGAGGACAAGGAAGATAGTGACGACGGATACCCTCAGGTCAATTCCACTCTGATGATTTTTGCTGATGTTGAAAGCAAAAGTCGACTGAAAGTTATCAACCGAGAGGTGAATATGGTCGCTCCGGCGACACCCAGTTATCTGAAGTGGTCTCAGACTGCCATAACATTCGACCGGTCCGATCACCCAACGCACATCGCCACCCCTGGGAGGCAAGCTTTGGTGGTCGACCCAGTTGTTGAAGGCACTCGACTGACCAAAGTCCTGATGGATGGTGGCAGTGGTTTGAACATATTATATGCTGAGACGTTGAAAGGGATGGGCATTCCGATGTCCAGACTCAGTGCCAGCAACATGAGTTTCCATGGAGTCATTCCTGGGAAGAAGGCTGAATCACTCGGCCAGATTGCTCTTGATGTGGTTTTCGGTGATTCCAAGAATTACCGCAAAGAAAAGTTGACATTTGAAGTTGTAGACTTCCAGAGTGCCTACCATGCTATTTTGGGCAGGCCGGCTTATGCACGCTTCATGGCCCGACCATGTTATGTGTATCTCAAATTGAAGATGCCTGGCCCCAAAGGTGTGATCACTATTACGGGCAATCGGAAGAAAGCGGAAGGATGTTTTCAGAAAGGTTCGAAGATCGCCGATGCTCAGATGGCAGTGGTGGAGTTACAGGAATACCAGAAGACTGCAGACCCGAGTGATTTGTTGCGAGCCAAGAAGCCCGCTACAGAATCAGCTTTTCAGTCGACTGGCGATACGAAGACAGCTCACATCCACCCGACCGACCCCAGCGCTGCTCCAACTCATATCTCGACAACACTCGACTCCAAATAGGAAGAAGCGCTCATCCAGTTCCTCCGTGAGAACTGGGACATTTTCGCATGGAAGCCTTCTGACATGCCGGGTGTTCCCAGGGAGCTGGCTGAGCACCGCCTAAGAGTCGACTCAAAAGTAAAACCTGTCAAGGAACATCTCCGACGGTCCGCCGTCCAGAAGAGAAAGGCCATTGGCGAGGAGGTGGCTCGGCTCTTAGCAGCGGAGTTCATCCGAGAAATCTACCACTCCGAGTGGCTCGCCAACGTTGTTATGGTCCCCAAGAAGGACAAGTCACTTCGCATGTGCATTGACTTTAAACATATCAATCGGGCCTGCCCGAAAGATCATTTTCCTCTCCCCCGCATCGATCAGATAGTCGACTCGACTGCGGGATGTGAGCGACTGTCTTTTTTAGACGCCTATTCCGGGTACCATCAGATCCGTCTGTATGGACCTGACGAGATCAAAACAGCCTTCATCACTCCATTCGGCTGCTTCTGTTATGTTACCATGCCGTTCGGCCTCAAGAATGCCGGAGCCACATTCATGAGGATGATTCAGAAGTGTTTGCTCACTCAAATCAGTCGGAATGTGGAGGCGTACATGGATGATATTGTGGTCAAGTCACGGAAGGGTTCCGACCTGCTGACTGACCTTGCTGAAACCTTTGCCAACCTCAGGAGGTATGATATCAAGCTTAATCCATCAAAGTGCACATTCGGAGTTCCTGGCGGAAAATTACTCGGTTTTCTCGTTTCTGAACGGGGAATCGACGCCAATCCAGAAAAAGTCGGTACTATACTCCGAATGAAAAGTCCTGTGCGAGTGCACGACGTCCAGAAGCTTACTGGTTGCTTGGCCGCCCTAAGTCGATTCATATCTCGTCTCGGTGAAAAGGCATTGCCTCTTTACCGATTGATGAAGAAGTCCGACAAGTTCGAGTGGACTCCTGAAGCTGATGCAGCGTTTGCAGAGCTCAAAGCTCTGCTCTCCACCCAGCCGGTGCTTGCTGCCCCAATCAGCAAGGAGCCTTTGCTGCTTTACATTGCAGCCACAGGACAAGTCGTCAGTACGGTACTTACGGTCGAGCGGGAAGAAGAAGGAAAAACCTTCAAAGTTCAGCACCCAGTATATTATATTTCTGAAGTCTTGACCCCATCGAAGCAAAGATATCCTCATTATCAGAAGCTTGTATATGGGATTTATATGACCACAAAGAAAGTTGCTCACTACTTCTCTGATCATTCCATTACAGTCGTCAGCGACGCTCCATTGTCAGAGATCCTGCATAACAGGGATGCAACTGGTCGAGTGGCAAAATGGGCGATTGAACTCCTTCCTCTAGATATCAAGTTTGAGGCAAAGAAAGCTATCAAGTCCCAGGCAATCGCAGATTTCGTCGCCGAGTGGATTGAACAGCAACTGCCGACTCAGGTTCACTCGGAGCATTGGACCATGTTCTTCGATGGCTCCAAGATGCTGAATGGTTCCGGTGCCGGAGTGTTGTCGGTCTCCCCCAGAGGAGATAAACTCAGATATGTTCTTCAAATCCACTTTGATTCCTCCAATAACGAGGCAGAATACGAAGCACTTTTATATGGGTTGCGCATGGCCATTTCACTCGGCGTCCGTCGCCTCATGGTCTATGGCGACTCAGATTTGGTGGTTAATCAGGTGATGAAGGAATGGGACGTCAGAAGTCCAGCCATGACTGGTTATTGCAATGCAGTGAGAAAGCTGGAGAAGAAATTCGAGGGGTTAGAGCTTCATCACATACCCCGACTGAAAAATCAAGCAGCTGATGATCTGGCAAAAATAGGTTCCAAAAGAGAAGCCATTCCCAGCAATGTGTTTTTGGAACACATCCACACACCATCAGTTCAGGAGGATCCCTTCACTGAAGAGGCCCCGCAGCCAAAAAGTGCCACGGATCCGACTGAAGTTGAAATTCCAGCTGTGGTCGACCTGATCATGGAAGTCTTGGTCATCACTCCCGTCTGGACAGTACCGTACATCGCGTACATCCTAAGGAAAGAACTCCCAGAGGACGAAGAAGAGGCTCGACAGATCGTCCGTCGATCCAAGGCCTTTACAGTCATAAAGGGACAGTTATATAGAGAAAGCGCGACTGGGGTCAGCCAGAAGTGTATTACACCAGAAGAAGGTCAGATGATCCTTGATGATATCCACTCGGGGACCTGTGGTCATCATGCGTCCTCTCGGACCATTGTGGCTAAAGCATACCGAGCGGGATTCTACTGGCCAAGAGCCAATGAAATGGCAAAAGAGATAGTCGACAAATGTGAAGGATGTCAGTATTACTCCAATATGTCGCACAAGCCCGCGTCAGCCCTGAAAACCATTCCACTCGTCTGGCCCTTCGCTGTTTGGGGGCTGGACATGGTTGGACCACTGAGAACGGGTAGGAGCGGCTTCACTCATGTACTGGTAGCAGTCGACAAGTTCACCAAATGGATTGAAGCCAAGCCTATCAAGAATCTTGATGCTTGCACTGCTATCAGTTTCATCAGAGAGTTGATATTCAGATATGGAGTTCCGCACAGCATCATCACTGACAATGGGTCAAACTTCGATTCCGACAAATTCAGGGCCTTTTGCGCCTCTCAGGGCACTCGGGTCGACTATGCTTCGGTCGCTCACCCCCAGTCGAATGGGCAAGCAGAAAGGGCAAACGGCCTAATTCTCAAAGGACTGAAACCCCGATTGATGCGCGATCTCAAGCACGCAGCAGGTGCATGGGTCGACGAGCTTCCATCAGTCCTTTGGGGATTGAGGACAACCCCGAACCGATCGACCGGAAGAACCCCATTCTTTCTGGTCTACGGAGCCGAGGCAGTCTTGCCGAGTGACCTGCTTCACAACGCTCCCCGAGTCGAGCTCTACTCTGAAGATGAAGCAGAACAAGCCCGGCAGGACGCAGTCGACCTCCTGGAAGAAGAAAGAGAAATGGCCATGATCCGATCGACCATCTATCAGCAAGACTTGCGTCGATTCCATGCCAGAAACGTGAAGAGTCGAGCCTTCCAAGAAGGAGACTTAGTCCTTTGAGTGGATCAGCAAAAACCACACAAACTCGCTCCTACTTGGGAAGGCCCCTTCATAGTCACCAGAGTCCTCCACAATGGAGCATACCACCTCTACAACGTCGATCGCCAGATTGATGAGCCGCGAGCCTGGAATGCGGAGCTCCTCCGCCCCTTTTATACTTGAATTCTCACTCGGATGAGATGTAATAAGAAAAACTCCTGTAGTTTATTTATCAAAGAAAAGAGCATTACAATGTTCCCGGTGATTATTATTGTTTTTGTTTGCGTGAGAAATCCCCCAGTGGGTGGCTTAGCTGCGAATCCGCTTCACCTAAGTTTGTAAAAACAATTTCCTACCGAGTGGCGAGCCAGCCTCCCACTCGGGGGCTTAGTTGTGAATCCGTTTCGCCTAAGTATTTAAAAAATCCTACCAACTGGAGAGCAACCCTCCCACTCGGAGGTTTAGCTGCAGTCCAGTACTTGCCTAAGTTCTCTCACTTGGAGACTTAGCTGCAGTCCGGCACTCGCCTAAGTTTGAAAAAATCCTACCGAGTGGAGAGCAATCCTCCCACTCGGGGGCTTAGCTGCAGTCCAGTACTCGCCTAAGTTCTCTCACTTGGAGACTTAGCTGCAGTCCGGCACTCGCCTAAGTTTGAAAAAATCCTACCGAGTGGAGAGCAATCCTCCCTATCGGGGGCTTAGCTGCAGTCCAGTACTCGCCTAAGTTCTCTCACTTGGAGACTTAGCTGCAGTCCGGCACTCGCCTAAGTTTGAAAAAATCCTACCGAGTGGAGAGCAATCCTCCCACTCGGGGGCTTAGCTGCAGTCCAGTACTCGCCTAAGTTCTCTCACTTGGAGACTTAGCTGCAGTCCGGCACTCGCCTAAGTTTGAAAAAATCCTACCGAGTGGAGAGCAATCCTCCCACTCGGGGGCTTAGCTGCAGTCCAGTACTCGCCTAAGTTCTCTCACTTGGAGACTTAGCTGCAGTCCGGCACTCGCCTAAGTTTGAAAAAATCCTACCGAGTGGAGAGCAATCCTCCCACTCGGAGGCTTAGCTGCAGTCCAGTACTCGCCTAAGATTCTCTCACTTGGAGACTTAGCTGCAGTCCGGCACTCGCCTAAGTTTGAAAAAATCCTACCGAGTGGAGAGCAATCCTCCCACTCGGGGGCTTAGCTGCAGTCCAGTACTCGCCTAAGTTCTCTCGCTTGGAGACTTAGCTGCAGTCCGGCACTCGCCTAAGTTTGAAAAAATCCTACCGAGTGGAGAGCAATCCTCCCACTCGGGGGCTTAGCTGCAGTCCAGTACTCGCCTAAGTATCTGAAAATCCTACCGAGTGGTGAGCCAGCCTCCCACTTGGAGGCTTAGCTGCAGTCCAGTACTCGCCTAAGTACAAAACACATCTGAATCCTCAAGGACGACGAGGTGCAGGTCGACTGCCACCTTCTCCGTGAGGGCTTCGCCACAAATACAATGTGCGCTCCATCCTGCTCTGCAGTAACGAGGTGCAGGTCGACTGCCACCTTTTCCTTGAGAGCTTCGCCACAAATACAATGTGCGCTCCGTCCCGCTCTGCAGTAGCAAGATGCAGGTCGACTACCACCTTCTCCTTCGGAGCTGCGCCACAAATACAAAAGTTGTCTCGAATGAAGAACGATTCCCACTCGACGGGGGATTCATGAAGATATTTAACGACAAACCAAGTTCAGATAAACCCTAAAGGTTCTGGACCACAGATCGAAGTGCTCGGGCTTTCAGCCCGAAAGAGTTTAACGGTTACAAAAACCACTCGGCATCCCGAGGCAAATTTAAGGTGAGGCATAAAAGTTTGTTCACTCCGCGGGAGGAGGACTAGCAGGCTCGACGAACTCGTCTAGGTCGACGCCGTCGGCGATCCGAGTGGCTGCAGCGATGAAAGTCTCCATAAAAGATCGGAAGTCATGCTTCTGGGTGTTGGCGACCTTGATTGCCGCTAGCTTATCTTGACGCACCTCCTTGCAATGGACGCGAACCAGAGACAGGGCCACATCAGCTCCACACCGGGCAGAAGATTTCTTCCACTCCTGCACTCGATCAGGGATTTCGTTAAGTCGAGTCATCAGGGACTCGAGATCATTCTGGGGCGTGGTCTCTGGCCAAAGTGCCGGGTCGATCCGCGACATGGCGACCTTCAGTCGAGCCAAGTAGTCCACGACACCGTCGATGCGGGATTCCAGTCAGAGCAGATTCATGGCAGTTTCATCTTTTACGGGAGAATTGATTGGGTCCAAACCTGGCTCAATCCGCCCAGTCTCCTCCTCGAAGTTCTGGCAAAACTCTGCATTCACGAGGATAAGTCAATTTTCGTACACTGAGTCGACATAAAAAAATCAGTCGGAACAAAATGTGCACCTTCAAGCTTGATGAACAACTTCTTGGCAAGGCTCCTCAGATAGCTCTCCAGATCGTCCCTCCTGCGAGCAATGCTTTCCATCTTCTCGCCCAGGATGAGATTCTCCTTCTTCCAGCGCGAGCACTCCTTGTTGGCGTCATTCAGAGCAGATTTCAGCCTGGTATTCTCTTCTTCCAACTGGCCGACCGAAGCCAGTTTCTGTTCAGCTAGAGCGGTTCTGTCGTCAGCCTCCTTTCGAGCAGCATCCAAATCCTGATCCTTCTTCGCCAGAGCTTCTCTCAGTTTTTCTACAAAGAAATGATGCCTGATTCAGAAAGAGCAGAAGGGTACTCAAGCCTAAGACAGACCAGTCGACAAATTCGTTTTACCAGTGGCGTCGTCCTTGACCCTTTGCAGCTCTGTCTTGGCCAGCTCCAAGTCAAGGTTCAGTTGGATCTGCTGTTTCTCCAAGTCAGCAAAGCGAGCTCCAAGATCACAAGATTTCTGAAATCAAAGGGGAGAAGTTATTTTTACAGCGAAAAACAACAAAGTCAATAAGTACTAAGGCTACGGTCGACTGCCCGCAGTCCACCATATCCTCGGGGACTACACCCAGTGAGTGCACTTTGCGTGCCCCCACCGGTTCTGATCCCACTCGACCGGCCCGCCGGAGTCGAGTGCAGGGAGAAAAAAAGAGAAACAACTCAGACCACAGTCGACTGCCAGCAGTCAACCGCGGTCTCGAGGACTACACCCAGTGGGTGCAGTTAGCGTGCCCCCACCAGTTCTGACCCCACTCGACCAGACTAAGTGGAAGAGACAAAATATCAGTTCGGTTTACACTCGACAAAATACAAAGACTATAGTCGACTGCCCGCAGTCCACTGTAGTCTCGGGGACTACACCCAGTGGGTGCACTCAGCGTGCCCCCACTAATTCAAAGTTCAACCAACGCACCGAGTGGGTGTACTAATGCAAAGATTTTCAGAGCAAAGATTTTTGGAAAGAGTCTTCAGATATCATATCCTAACAGAACAAGCGGCGACCAACTAACCTGAACGTTGCTTTGGAGAGCCAAGCTGGCGTCGTAGGCAGCCTGACTGGCGTCCCGCACCATCTTCATCTTCTCCATCATGACGCCCGCCTGGCGTATCGCTTCCCTAGCAACATTCACTTCGTCTTCTGGGACATGATGGGTCGCAAAAACTGAAGGTGGGTCGACAGGGGCCTGAGCAATCGACGAAGAAGGCAAGGCACTCAACAGTGGCACGGCGAAGGTAACAGAACCCCGATTGGCGTCGCCAGTGTCCTGAACGACTGGTTCCGCCCTCGGCGTCGACTATAGCGCCTCGCTTGCAGGAGCTTGCCTATTCTTCCTCGTCAAAGACCTCTCGGGCTCTTCATCATCATCGGGGAGGTCAATAATGTTGGGAGCTATGCAAAGTTCAATTGCAAAATCACGTCACCCAATGATGCACATTGCAGTTGAATCGACCGAACAAAGACAGTATGGCAGAAATCATACCCAGATTAGAAGTGACCGCATCCTCCATCACCTCATCATCGTCCCTGTAAGCTGAGGTCCCGGAAGTGGCAGCGCTGACAGTTCCAAAGTTCGTCCAGTTAAAACAAGAAAAACAAACAGCGCGGAGCATCGAGTGAATACAAAGAGAGACACTCACGCGGAAGCGACGGGGATATCAATCTTGATCTTCGGCAACGCCTTCCGAGTCTTCGGCTCTGCAACTTTGGGGTGCTTTGGCGCCTTCTCAGTCGGGGTTGGTGAAGAGATCCGAGGACGCTTCGAAGACTGACCAGCCTGAGCAGTTGCCTTTTCGCGGGCGCTCGGTCGTTCTTGGTCAAGCTTGGATCGCCTCTCCCTGCGAGGGGGCGACTCGACTTCTTCTCCATCGCTTGAGTCGTCGCTTCCTCCATCCCCTTCACCGTCGGAAGTCCACTCGCCACTGTCGCCGCCACTCGCCTCGCCTTCCAGAGCTTGCTCTTGCTCTCCGTTGGGCATTGAATACATTTCAATAATGGCCTGAAAGAAAGCAGGGAGAACAAAGTCAGTCGACGCAGTATAGGCAGCTGCGCGAGTGAATTCAGATTACAAGCAAAAACTCAGAATCAGACCTTCTCTGGTGCATGAGACTGGTCGAATGGGGGAACTCTCCTGGCTCCCCTGGGGTTATCCTTGTTTCCGGTAATGCCCGACAGCCACTTCTCCAGTGTGTCGTCATCGACCTCCTCCGGGTGAATCCGAGTGGAGTCTTCAAGACCCGAATACATCCACATCGGATGGTCTCGGGCTTGAAGAGGCTGGATGCGCCGCTGGAGGAAGACCTCCAAGAGATCCATACCGGTGACCCCGTCACGGATAAGCTGGACCACTCGCTCGACCAGCACCCTCACCTGCGCTTTCTCCTCCGGGAGCACCTTCAAAGGGGATGGTTTCCTCACTCGGTCCATGGTAAAGGGAGGGAGGCCAGTCGACTGCCCTGGCGTCGACTGGTCTTTACAGTAAAACCAGGTCGACTGCCATCCGCGAACTGAGTCGGGAAGAATCATGGCCGGAAAGGAGCTTTTCCCTCTCATCTGGATACCAAGACCCCCACACATCTGGATCACTTGGGTCCTCTCGTCACTCGGATTAGCCTTTTTCACTGTCTGGGAGCGACAAGTGAAAATATGCTTGAAAAGACCCCAGTGAGGCCGGCAACCCAGGAAATTCTCACACAAAGAAATGAAAGCGGCGAGATAAACGATTGTGTTGGGAGTAAAATGGTGGAGTTGTGCCCCAAAGAAGTTCAGAAATCCTCGAAAGAAAGGGTGAGGAGGCAAGGAAAATCCACGGTCGACGTGGGTGGAAAGAAGAACGCGCTCACCCTCCCGGGGTTGTGGCTCGGATTCCTTCCCCAGAAGCCGCGCCGAGTCATAGGGGATCAGCCCTCCTTCGGCCAGGTCGTCGAGGTCTTCTTGGGTGAGCCTCGAGTGGATCCAGTCGCCCTGAATCCAGCCCTTCGGCAGGCTGGTTCGCGAGGAGGATCCGCCCCGACTGGTCGCCTTCCCCTTCGACCTCGCCTTCTTTGCCCGCTCCAGAGCCGCCGTCTTCTCCTTCCCCATCATCACCGGTGAGACGCGTATGGAATGGTGGCGCAAGGGTGAGAGTGAATGCAGCGGAGGAGCATGAAGAGGAGAAGAGATAATGGGGACGCACTGTTCGGGAAACCCCGGTCCAATGCCTTATATGAGGCCGCTTCCGAGTGGCTGACTGGTAGGCCCGGGCGGTTCTGTCAAATCCCGTAACAATCGCGCGTGCGATACGTGGCGAAAAAGGTGGCGCGGGGATCGAGGCGGCTCCGCTCTATCCCATCTGATTACTGCGGCCTCCCCCATCCCGCGCGCTTCCCAAAATACGGATCCCACAAAATCTGCGGTCAGCGGAACAACTTGTCAGACCAAAGGTCTCCTCCGCACCGTCACTCGGAGCCTTTAAAGTAAAGAAACTCACTCGACAAAAACCTAAGAATGGATCAAGGCGACTGGAAAGGAAGTCGCTGCCATCGCTCAGGTTCATTGATCTGAAACAAGAAATGCTCATGGCATGAAAAATGAGTCGAAGAAGTGCTCAATCCCTTTCCCACTCAAACCTCGATCCATTCGGGGGCTAATGATGAAGCTATGTACCTAGGGTAGGGGCATGGACCTGTCCAAACTGACCTACCCAAGGACATCTCCAGAAGAAATCATCTTTCAATCGACTTGGAGGTGTTCCACTCGACAGACTCAAAGATACTCGACCAAGAAGCAACCACTCGACCAAGACCAAGCCACTCGACAGTCAGGAGACCTAAAGGCACTCCGCATGCTAATGGTCGATTATTAAGTAGCTTTTATGGTCATCATAGCACTTTATTATTAGCGTTACCAATAACGCCCTGCCTTAATGTACATTGAACTCTTTGTAATGTGGGCTGGCTGGGGTCCTGGCGCACTCTATATAAGCCACCCCCTCCTCCGAGACAAGGGTTCGCACCCCTATAATTCATACATGCATAATCCAGTCGACTGCCTCCGGGCTCCGAGACGTAGGGCTATTACTTCCTCCGAGAAGGGCCTGAACTCGTAAACCTTGCGTGCTTACAACTTCTCCATAGCTAAGATCTTGCCTCTCCATACTTACCCCCCTACACTACTATCAGACTTAGAACCACGACAATTCACCCAGGAAATACCAAGATGTATTTGGATTTGAAGGATATTTTCTGGTGGACCGGAATGAAGAAGGATATTGCGGAGTATGTAGCAGTTCGTGATGTATGTCAGAGAGTGAAGGCAGAGCATCAGAAGCGAGTAGGATTGCTACAACCATTGCCGATACCCGAATGGAAGTGGGATAAGCTAGGCATGGATTTTATTACAGGATTGCCTAGAACATGTTCAGGCTATGACTCGATATGGGTTGTAGTCGATCGTTGACAAAGGTAGCTCATTTCATTCCAGTGAAGACTACCTATACCAGTGCAAAGTTGGCAAAGATATACATGACCAGAATCGTATGTCTGCATGGAGTTCCAAGGAGCATTGTATCAGACAGAGGAACCCAGTTTACCTCAAAGTTCTGGAATCAGTTGCATGAGACTTTGGGAACTAGACTGGAGTTTAGCAAAGCTTTTCATCCGCAGACAGATGGACAGACTGAGAGAGTCAATCAGATTTTGGAGGATATGCTAAGAGCTTGTGCGCTAGATTACGGATCTAGTTGGGACGAGAATTTGCCGTATGCAGAGTTCTCTTACAACAACAGCTATCAATCCAGTTTGAAGATGACCCCTTTCGAAGCCTTGTACGGAAGGAGGTGCTTGACCCCATTGTCCTGGGATGAAGTTGGAGACTGCCAGTTGTTTGGAACGGATCTGATAAAGGAGTCTGAACAGAAAGTGAAATTAATTCGCGATAGGCTGAAGGTAGCTCAATCCAGGCAGAAGAGTTATGCAGATTCTAAACGCAAGGAGACAGTTTACGAAGTCGGAGACCGAGTTTATCTTCGAGTATCACTACTTCGAGGAGTTAAGCGCTTTGGAGTTAAGGGAAAATTAGCGCCACGATTTGTAGGCCCATACAAAGTTTTGGAGCGTATGGGAGAAGTTGCCTATAAGTTGGAATTGCCCGAAGGATTGTCAGGAGTTCACGACGTGTTCCATGTATCCCAGTTGAAGAAGTGCCACGCAAAGATGGTTGACATACCGCTGAGAGATACGGTACCACTGGCAGCGATCCAGTTGGATAGTGATTTGATCTATGAGGAGAAACCAGTTAAGATTCTAGAGTGTGCCAGTCGAGTCACCCGCAACAAGGTTATCAAGTTTTGCAAGGTTCAGTGGAGCCACCAAACGGAGGATGAAGCCACCTGGGAACGAGAGGAAGATTTGCTGAAGGACCACCCTCACCTATTTTCTAGCCAACCCGAATCTCGAGGGCGAGATTCATCTTAAGGGGGGTAGGTTTGTAACATCCCAAATTTTCAATTTGGAATGTTATACACTAGATCATCATTGCATATCATATTTATTGTATTTTGGTTGACCCTAGGAATTTCACGCAACTCAAGGACCCTCGGAGAGAGTTGGGGATTTCGTTATTTTCATATTTGAGTTGTCTCAAATTTTGAAAATAGGATCATTTGATTTTATTTATTTTATCTTCAATTATTTCTATTATAAAAATTATGAGAGAGGGAATAAAATGACTTTCCCAAAATAAAGAAATATTGAGGATTTAATAAAAGATCAATTAAGATTTTATTTGGTTTTATTTGTTATTTCATTTGAATTTAGGAAAAATGTGCGTTTTTCAAATTTGCATTTAGGTCCCAAATAAATGTTCATCCTGTGCGGCTTGATTTTAGAAGCCGGGGAAAATTTATTTCGGGATTTTTGTAGTCCGTTTAGTATTCCTTTTGTTTTTTCTGAGCGTAACTTTATTTAAAAAACGCAACCGACCTACGGGCCGTGTCCGACCCGGACACTAGGTCCGTCCAGCTTTATAAGCCGGGAGGCCCAGCCAGACCCCCCCAAACCCTAGCCGCCCTAGCCCCGCGCCGCCGCCGCCTTTGCCGCGCCGCTGCCGCCTTGCCGCCGCTGTCGTGCTGCACCGCCGCCGCCCCTCTCTACTGCGCCCGTGCCGCCCCGCCGCCGCCGCCGTTCGCCGGACCGCCGGAGGTAGTTTTTTTTCTTTTGGCCCCGGTTTTTTTCAAAAAACCGTTCAGTTTTTCCGACGGTTTTGTTCGTTTTTTTAGTTTTGGTTTTTTTTAAATAGATCGGTTGTTCCGGTTTATTTAAATAGTGAGCATTCGCCCGTTCATACGTTTTAACGAACGTTCATCGTTTTTCTTTTTCTCGGATTAAGTCCGCGATTTTTCTGATCGCGATCTCTGATCCGTTTTTCATTTTAGTCTAACTTTTCGCTCGTTTATCAGAATCAGGCGATTCAAGCGCCTGGAGTTTCGTCTCGAAACTCTCTTTCTGTTTAACCAACTCAAACAAGTTTTTGCCACTGTGAAAATTGCCTTAGATCCAGAATAGTAAACGAAGCCTATTTCTTTTGCCGTTTGTCTTTCGTTGCTTCGTTCGATTTGATTCTTTTTGCCAACCGGAGTTCTTAAGTTGAACTTTCTGGTTTGGTCTCTTATTTGAGTTTTACCCGTGCATTAGTGAGTACTTATTGTATGCTTGTTTGTTTGCGTTAGAGTACCCGGAGTGCGCCGCTTGTTACTTCGAATCGCTAGGTTTCCCGGATCATCAGCAAGGCAAGTAACACTTTGATCATACCTCCTACTACCCAGTGTTATTGCTTCAGATCAATCCTCACACATTGCATGATTAGGATCTAATTAAAATTGAGGGTTTGGGAAGTAGTTGAGGTAGTACCTATTACCTGTTTATTATCAAACTGTGACACCCTCGATGCGACTATAGCTCCCACGTGTCGAGGCACGACTTAGAGACATAATCGCATTGAAGGCATATGTCGCAAGTTAGGCAATCTTCACAAACATCCCATGTAATGTAATAATAGAAGGGGAGTTAACATAGTTGGCTTACACTCGCCACGTCAATCAAGTACATAAATAACATTACATCATCCAAGCACTCATGGCCCGACTACGGCACCAAAATAAAAGAGAACCCAACATGCGACACGGTCCCAATCACCCCCAACTGGGCACCACTACTGATCATCGGGAAAGGAAATGTAGTATTGTTGAGAGTCTTCGTCGAACTCCCACTTGAGATCACACGCGTCTCCTGGAGCGGAATCATCAGGCCCCGCACCTGGTGTAATAGTAATCTGTGAGCCACAGGGACTCAGCAATCTCGCACCCTCGCGATCAAGACTATTTAAGCTTATAGGTAAGGCAAGGTAAATATATGGAGCTGCAGCAAGCGACTAGCAAGTATGGTGGCTAACTTATTCGCAAAGGAGAGCGAGAAGAGGAGGCAAAGCACGAGCGAGAAACTAGAGAGCAACCTGCGCAAACATTACTCAAACACCGTGTCCACTTCCCGGACTCCGCCGAGAAGAGGCCATCACGGCAGCACACTCGGTTGATACATTTTAATTAATTAAGGTTCAAGTTGTCTACAACCGGACATTAACAAATTCCCATCTGCCCATAACCGCGGGCACGGCTTTTGAAAATTTAATCCCTGCAGGGGAGTCCCAACTTAGCCCATGACAAGCTCTCACGGTCAACGAAGGAATAGACCTCCTCCCAAGACGTTCCGATCAGACTCGGTATCTCAGTAACTCAAGACACTTCGACAGGTTAAAACAAGACCAGCAACACCGCCCGAATGTGCCGACAAATCCCGATAGGAGCTGCACATATCTCTTTCTCAGGGCACACTCAGATTGTCCTAGGTACGGGTAGGCCAGCCCAGAGTTGCCCCTTGTGGCCACCGGTAGCTGACAGGTGGACCAACACTCAGAGGAGCACTAGCCTAGGGGGGTTAAAAATAAGATTACCCTTGAGTCTGCAGAACCCAAGGGAAAGAAAAGGGCTAGGTGACAAATGGTAAAACCAAGGTTGGGCATTGCTGGAAAAGCTTTAATCAAGGCGAAATATCAAGGGGTTCCCATTATAACCCAACCGCGTAAGGAACGCAAAATCCGGGAACATAACACCGATATGACGGAAACTAGGGCGGCAAGAGTGGAACAAAACACTAGGCGAGAGGCGGAGCCTTCCGCCCTTTACCAAGTATATAGATGCATTAAGATAACATAGCAATATAATGATATCCCAACAAGTAAATAAATGTTCCAACAAGGAACGGCCTCCAATCTTCACCTGCAACTAGCAACGCTATAAGAGGGGCTGAGCAAAGCGGTAACATAGCCAATCAACGGTTTGCTAGGACATGGTGGGTTAGAGGTTTGACATGGCAATTTGGGAGGCTTGCAATCAAGTGGTAGGCATCGTAGCAATGGCATAGCAAAAGAGCGAGCAAATTAGCATAGCAAAGATAGTACTGATTTCGAGGGTATGATCATCTTGCCTGCACAGTTGTTAGAGTTGACTGGATCCTCACAAGCAAACTCAACGGGCTCCTCGTTAGCGAACTCGTCTCCCAGCTCTACCCAAACAAGACAAACAAGCAACAAGGATACAATCAACCACGTCCGAGAACAAGCAATATGATGAAATGATGATATGTTATGCGGGATGCGATGCGGGATGCCAAATGCAAGATATGACAGGAAATGCATGGACCTGGCCTCAACATGGAAATCCAAGTGTGCCACTGGAAAGATGAGATGAAATCGCTTGAAAATGATATAAAGAACGCCGGAATCGTAGTTACGGTTTGGAAATGGCAAGCGATTCAAATATGACACCGGTCTGCGATTTACAGCAAGTAGGCATCTAAATGCAAAGAGATGAACATGCTACAGCACCCAAACATGGCGTCAAAATACATGGCAGGGAAGCATTCAAGATGATTAACAAAAGTCTAGCACTGAGCTACGGCCAATTCATCCATTAGGAGGTTCAAACAAGCATGGCAAAAACGCAAATGGTAAAAGAGATCTCAGACTTAGTGAAATTAACACTTGTCTGGAATTTCAGATCATATAGCCCTCTTCGGAGCAACAAAACAACATGCTACAGGACCTGAACATGACAAAGAAAGACATGGAATGGGGCTACTCAACAAGATTAACAAAAGTCCCTTATTGACCTTGAGCCAAAAGGGATCAAAAAATATACTAACAAGCACACGAACATAGCAAATACATAATCAGTTTTCGGACTTAGTGAAAACTGGGACATGCTGAAACATAAGTCACGAAGGCATGTTTACGAGCTCGATGCACTCACCACGGTGCAAGTCATGGCAAGACAAGCATACACCCATCAAGAAGGCACAAAATTCAAGCTAGATATGGCAAGAACAATGGCATAGCATGCACGGATCAACTACAATAACATCGGCAAAATCGCAAACAAGTTGACGATCTGCCCAGATTCGCAACGAAGCAAAAGTAGAGCTCGATTGACTAATTCTAGGGTGCTCCATAATTGCAAACAAAGACATGGATGGATAGAACACTACAAGATTAACAAAACTCCCTAACTGATCATCCTCAAAAGAGGCACGGATCACTAGGAAACAACATGAACATATGGCATCAAGAACTAAACAATCCCAGGACTTATTGAAACTACTAAGTCCCTGAAAACAGAATTAGCAAGTCCACCACTTTGCAAGCTTGCACAAGTCACCACACACATCCTAAAAATACATGGGTTGCACCTCTGGAAAGATGACAAAACCCTTAACAAAACATATGTCGAACTCACGGGCATATCATGCACACAATAATCATGGCAAAAATGACAAAAGTGCTAAATGGAGTAACAGATCTGATAATTAACTCAAGTAGCCCTCTTCTAACAGCATTTCGGGCATCAAGATGAGCTCAAATGAAAATGATGCAGTGGAGTGAAATGATGTACTCTCTGAGATGAACATTTTGATATGCTATACGCCCAAATTGGAGCTACGGATGCAAAGTTACGGAGCCGCAAACAGGAGCATATGGATGAAGAATTTCGGGACTTAGTAAAAAAATCAACCTCTCCTAGGGTTTACTGTAGCTCCGATCCAGATCTGGATCGCACGGAGCCCGAGGTGGCGGCGGCACTGTTCACGGCCGGAGCCGAGGTCGCCGGCGATGGTGTTGGGCAGCGCGGCGAGCTCCGGTCTTGGCGGAGAGGACGGCGGAGGGCGGCGGGGTCGCCGGTCCCGGCCGCGGGGCGGCGAGGCGACAAGGTAAGGCGGCGGGGCACTGCACCGGGAGGCGAGGCGAGGCGCGGCTCCGGCCGGCGTCGGCAGGGAGGCGGCGGGCGCGTGCGCGGCGCCGGGAGGAGGAGGGCGCGGGCGGCGCGAGGAGCTGGGCCGCGGGGGCCCGCGCTGGGCTCGGCGGGCCTCAGCGGCGGCGGCAGTGAAGCGGTCCCGCAAGGGACACGTGGCGGCTGCTGGCTGGTGCGGGCGGGCGGAGCGGACGCGTCCGGTCCGTCCGGACGTGTCCGGCGGCGACGGAGGTGAAAAAATCTAGGGTTTCGTCCGTGATTCGAATGGGGGGAGATATATATAGGCATAGAGGGGGCTAGGAGAGTCCAAATGAGGTGCGGTTTTTGGCCACGCGATCGTGATCGAACGCTCTAGGACATGGAGCAGAGTTTGGTGGGTTTTGGGCCAAATTGGAGGGGTGTTGGGCTGCAACACACACGAGGCCTTTTTGGTCCCTCGGTTAACCGTTGGATTACCAAACGAAGTCCAAATGGTACGAAACTTGACAGGCGGTCTACCGGTAGTAAACGAAGGCCGCTTGGCAAGTCTCGGTCCAATCCAGAAATGTTTAATCCCCACATACGAAAGAAAGCTAGACATGGCCACCGGAGGAGAACGAAGCGCCGGAATGCAAAACGGACAACGGGGAAAATGCCCGAATGCATGAGATGAACACGTATGCAAATGCAATGCACATGATGACATGATATGAGATGCATGACAACGACAACAACACATGGAGACAAAACCCAAACCCGAGGAAATAAAATAACTTAACGCCGGAAACGACTAGAGTTGGAGTACAAATAGGGAAAGTTACATCCGGGGTGTTACACAAACCTTTGGGAGTTACTTCTACGTTTGCTTATTATGCCATGCTATGCTAGTAGACGTGGATTGGGTGAGTGTATCCATGACAGATGAGAGAT
This sequence comes from Triticum aestivum, assembly GCF_018294505.1. Taxonomy (NCBI): domain Eukaryota; kingdom Viridiplantae; phylum Streptophyta; class Magnoliopsida; order Poales; family Poaceae; genus Triticum; species Triticum aestivum. The sequence continues at coordinate 311,572,897 of NC_057803.1, forward strand.
TGTTAATTAATGGTTTATTTAAGGTGGCAACTTAAACACACATCTGGGTCGATTGAGGTACCTGGGTATTCTAGGATTTGCCTGTTGTTTTTCGGACCGCCATCCAGGCTCAAAGGGATCATGAGATTGTTCATGCTAGAAACTTCCGTGTGCAGCCACAAGCTATTATGGGCTCTAGCATAGTTGACTAAGTCGTGCGAACTCTTACAGTGGTAGACTAGCAGATGTAGGGGATGTAGGTGGTACGGTCTACCCATCGTAAGGTGCTAGCGCTTCTGAAAGACTATGTCTCGGTCATTCGTTTCTCAAACACCGTGTAGTGCGAGAAATCCTACGGAGGAAATCGAGACTTGTGGGGAAAAGTGCGCAAACCTCTGCAGAGTGTATAAACTAATCATGGCTAGCCGTGTCCCCGGTTATGGACATCTTGAGTATCTAGTACTTGGATTATCATGTGAATCTCATCATGTTACTCAAAAAAATTAATTTTGATGGGTTTGTTTAATGATGATGCTTAATTGGGATTGAGAATGCTGTCAACCATTCTCAATGTTTAACAACCACCATGATAGTTAAATAAATTCATTCCTTTGCTGTAGGGAAAAATTGGCTTTACGCAAAACTGTAACCATAGAGCTCTCCGCCAGCCAAATATGCATATAGAATAGCTATTTCATTCCATTATTCTCAATGTGTTACATTGCCAGCATATTCCATGTGCTGACCCATTTCGGGCTGCAACATTAATGTTGCAGACTTTTCAGACGACGATTAAGGAGTTTTAGGTCGTGGTTCTATACTCAGTGATGCTGTTGGAGTTGATGGACTCACTTATCTTCCAAGCCTTCCGCTGTTATCGTTATTAGATGGCCTTAAGCCATATTTATTGTAATAAGTTCTCTTTTGCGACACTCGATGTAATAAGTGTGTGATTGCTACTCTATTATAAATCCTTCAAGTACTGTGTGGTGTCAGCATTACTGATCCAGGGATGACACCGGAGCACAGAGATTGGACTGTTTGAGGTCTGGTCGTTACAGGGTTGGGGAGCCTGGGATTAGCAGGGTGGATGTCCTTCTTCTTTTTCGTTTGATCCATAGTCAGATCCTTCTCTTCTACATGATGGTTGCTATGTATTGATGAACTGTTGTATTCATGTTGTAGTTTGTATTGATGATAGTTTCAAGTTCATCATTCTTCGTTCTCTTTCTTCTTCGGTGGACTAAACTCAAGCTTCGGTGTTGATCATATATATTTGTTTTGTTTCACATGTTTTCCCATGTTGGCATTTCTTCCAAGCCTCTCTTACTTATTCAACTCTCTCTATCTCTTCCCCGGAGTGTTCAAGATATATCAGAAGATTCACATTTCCATTGCTAATTCGTTCAAGCTATTTCGAGGTTGTTATCTCTTTCGATCCATTTAATTCAACATGTGCAATCTCTCTTTTAAGATCATTCAATGGTGTTTTTTTTGAGTGGTCCCAAACCCACAGGTCTTTTCCCAGGATCTTACCTAACTCTTCTAATTTGTCTGGAGTTATTCTCAATTCCTTTCAAGGTGTGATGTAAGAATGAATTTTCATCAGTCAGATGCCTTCTACAGGACTGGTTTCAAATTATTTTCATCCTTCACTCAACCTTTCTTTGTTCATTGTTACGTAGTGTCTCAACAACTTTGGTGGTGTTCCTCGTCGTCCTTCTCAGCGTTGAAGACCGAAGACGAATTTTTCTCTAAATCTTGCTCCATTCTCTTGAAGATTCATGGTTCTAGCTTCATGCCATACTCATAATTGTTTTCGATTATGAGAATCCTTTTCACACCCATCCGAAGAATTTCAGGAGTTGCTTTCCTTTCTCGATCATCGGGAGGCCATCAATTTAGAAGATTTATTCGTTCATAATTTTGGCTCTTGCTCAACAATTCTCCAAAATTGTTGTTTCTCCATTCATCTCCAAATCTTACATGCGCATCGTTCAAGTATTCTTTAGTCAGCTCATGATCTCTTCCTTCTCTCATATCTGAATGCCCTCAAGTATCTTCGTTCATTTTCTAAATTCTTCCCGGTGATTCGTTCTCTTTTCCTCAATCGTTTTCAATTCTTACGGTGGTTCATTTAACATTCCTATTACTTTATTATCGTATCATTTCATTCGTTCTTTCCAATCCTCCTGGTGATTCATCGAAGACTTCTTCAAGTTTGTGCTATATCACTCTTCAATCCTTTCAAAGAAGAATAAGTGGTATGCCAAATCCATTGCTTGTCACCAAGTTAAATTGGTGAAGGATAGCAAAACATAATTCTTATTCTTGTTTCATGGAGTTTGTTCATCAAGTTAAATTGGTAAGCGATTAATTTCTTCCTTCGGAGTTTGTTCATGAGGAATAAATTCTCGATTTTGAATTGCTTCATATTTTGTTTTGAATTTCCAAGCTCTCTCAATTATTCCGCCACAAAGCTCCATCTAAATCATTGCAAGGCTTCACCTTGTGTTTTCAATTTCTCTTTACTTTTGTTTTATCATTCTTTTGTTACCGGTGTTCTCACGAAGGCTCAACATGGTGGTTCATCAAAGATTTCATTCATTATCGAAGTGTTCTTCAAGATTCTTGTTGCAGGAGCTGAAGTAATCTTCTTCTTCCATTTTGAAGTGCAGTTCTTTCTATCTTATCTTTTGAGGTGGTGTTATGTCATTCTTGATAATTTTCCTACGTGTTTCTTGATTCACATGTTGTCAAGAATGAGGTATTTTAAATCCATCAATCTCTTCGTGGAGTTATCTTGGTAAAGATTTCCCCTAAAGCCTTCCCTAAGGAATGTTGCTAATTGGGGTGCTTAACAATGATTGAAGTTATCTCTTTATCATCTTGCTGGAAGAAGTTTTTCATCTCTTTGGTGCTCTCAATCAAATCAATTGTTTTGTTAGTGGGAGAACTTCACCTCAACTTTTGAGATGTTTTCCACAAACCCACAATAAATCTTATTCCTCTCATTGTTGATTTTCCAACAACTCCATTCAACCCTTCTTTGTAATGTTACTCTTCCAAATTACATGTTATTCTCCGTTCTTTTCATTCCACTCTTTCATTTGTTTCGGAGGCATTGTGTTGTTGCCCTTCTCGAAGTATCATCTCATCTTGTCAAGTTCAGGTTCTATTCCTTCCATGTTTGACTGGAGTGCTGTCCAAATTCTGTCAATCATGTTCCTTGGTTATCTCATTATACCGGTGTGGTCATATTCTTTTGGTTCATGAAGCTCTTGTTTCATGTCTTTCAACCTACAAGGTTTTTGCAATGTTCCTTGTTCCTCTTTTCTAACGGACTGTTTTCAACTTCGTTCATCTCCATTGTATTCTTTCCTTGGAATTGTCTAACCTTTAAGGTTTGTTGGTTTCACTCATTTGTCAAAGGAGAAACTTAGTTTTACCTCTTCTCTTCCTCTACCGTTTGTCATCCCTAGATCTCGGGGCGAGATCTGTTGTAAGTGGAGGAGTGTTGTGATGACCCGAGACCGACACTCAAGACGCCTTCCATGTCTATCATTGTCGCTGTGTGTTTATTTGTTTGTTGCATTTCAACATAGCATCATGTGCATTGCATCCGGATGTTTTTTTTCAAATCTTGCATCTGTTAGTAGTTGCCGCTTCTCTTCGTTGTTTTTGTTAACCGTTCCGAGACTAAGCACACTTGCACACGACCGCCTCACATCTCTACACAACCCACTTTTCCCCTCCTCGCAACTTGTACGAAACTTACCTGAACGAGGTTGTCGTTACCGATGGGTCCGATTCATCTCCAAACATACCTAAAATATCACTGGTTCTTTGGTGGACTCTCCTAGCCTATTTTTTCTCGGACCGTCCGATTACGATCAGAGGGACCAAATAGCCCCTAACCTAACCACTCACTATATATATATATATATATATATATAACACTATTCTAATCACGGGATCAGAATAATATTCTGATCACAACCTGACCTGCCTGAGTAACGCGCCTGAACTTCCCTCTGTACGAACCCGACCTTCAGGCTATCTTCGCAACCGTGGCTTCCCCCGCAAATTATTCTTCTTAGTCGTGTTCTATATGATGTTAGTGTAATCTAGAAATGTTTTTTAGCAACTAAATACCAGTTTTAAATAGGAATCTCGCTCGTTGGCAGATTTTGCTCTCGGGTCGTGATGAAATTGTGTTTTTTGCAATTTTACTGCCTGAGTTGTTCGACCCGAACTTCTTCGAGTGCTAGGTTGAACTTCCACCAATGTTGCCCAAATGTGGCTAGCGATATACCATTGGAAATCTATGGACAGCAGTATCATGAGTCAAGTTAATTTTTTAGCAAAATGTAAACAGTTTAAGAGCAGTTTGAAAACCGTTTTTTCTTCAAACAAAAACTGTGAATCGTATTTTCGATCGCATTTCTAAATTGTTTATCGGAATGAGGAAAATAATATGGCGTTGGAAAGCTACTGTAAAACCGCTCCTTCCACATGTTGAAAGTTTTCTCTAATTCCCTACGGTTAAAGAGTAATTTGGTAAATCGTAAAATTTCGAAACCGAACAGCCGAGTTCGTATTTTCGATGTCATTTCTAGACGGCTAATCCAATTGAGGAAAGTGATATGGCTTTGGAAAGCTTATGAAAATGATCTACTTTCTCATGTAGAAAGTTTTCGCAATTTTGAAAGGTTTAAGATTAATTTAGAAAACGGTACAAGTTCAACAGAGTTCGTATTTTCGATCTATTTTTAAACCGTATGTCCGAATGCAGCAAATGATATGGCGTTGGAAAGCTTGAGGAAATGCGAAACTTTTTGTTATATATTGTTTCTCCCAATTCCTTACTGTTTTAAATCAATTTTGAAAATGGCTAAAAAGTATTTTCGCCATAATTTCTACAAACTTTATCGGAATGGGACAAATAATATACCATTGAAAAGCTAAGGAAAATGCGAAACTTCTTTATGTTTCTTGTTTTCTGTGATTCCTAGCTGTTTTCAAGTAATTTCAAAAATGGTGAGATCATTCGTTTTGCCTTTATCGCGAAACAGATCCTTCGAAAATGCACCACGTGAAGAACCTGAACTTCTCGGCATGTCTACTTGAACTTCACTCTGTTTTTCATGTGTATTTTTGCTTGTAGCTCTCCATCCACTACTCGTACCTCTCCATCCACTCACCGGAATTGAGCAAGTGATATATTGGTGGAAAGATGTAGTAAACACGCAACTTCCCCCTGTTGATCGTTTTTTCATACTCATGACGATTTTAAAAGTTTTTCATCTAAAATTCATTCACTGTAGTAGTTGAACTTCCGGCTGTTTCCACGTTGAACTTTTGTGAACTATTTTCTTTTGTAATTTTCTCATCCATTTGTCAGTGCTACACAAATTATATTTCTTTTGTACAAACCTCTCCCACAATAAATTTTTTGACTTTCTTCGATGGAGGACTTGAACTTATAACAAAAAAACTTTTAGCCTTTGTTTTTTGTTCCTTTTTAATACAAAATGCACATCATGTAGTACGTGAACTTCTGGCAGTTATCAATCTAAACTTGTCTTGGTTACATGAAAATATCTGAGTTTTTTTTAAGAATTTTTAATCGGATTTTCTTAATCCCTTTTTATGAATTTTGAAGCGCTCTATTTTAAAAGTTGAACTTCTTGTTATTTTATTTTTAAACTTCTTGTTTCCATTCTTTAATAACAAGGAAAATCTGAGTTTCTACCATCATCGAACTTCTCCATCTTTTTAATATGGACTTCCTGGTTTTATTTCTCAATCCTTTTTATGAAATTTTGAAAGCGGTCCATTTTTAAAAGTTGAACTTCTTGTTTTTTATTTTTGAACTTCTTGTTTCCATTCTTTAATAACGAGGAAAATCTGAGTTTTCTATAATCACCGAACTTCTATATTGAACCGCTCTAACTTTTTTATTTGAATTTCGTTTATGTATTTTTAGAAATATGAAAATTGTAGTTTCGTTAGAAATATCAAACTTCTTCGTTATTTTGAATTGAACTTATTTGTTTTATTCTTTAGTAACCAAAAAATGCGAGTTTTTAATGAAATATCAAACTTCTCCACATTTTTAAATTGAACTTCTTGGTTTTATTCTTTAGTAACGAGAAAAATTGAGTTTTTAATGTACATTGAATTACTCTGTTTTTTTAAATTGAACTTCTTGGTTTGATCTTTAGTATCATGGAAAATCCGAAGTTTTTAAAAAACGGGGAAAATCTTTTTAAAACTTTTTTGTTGTTCCCTTATTTTAATTTGAACTTATTAGTTATTCTTTAGAACGAGAATTTGAGGTTCTTATCAACTTTGAACTTCTCTGTTATTTTAATTTGAACTTCTTAGTTTTATTATTTAGTAACGAGGAAAATCGAGTTTTTTGAACCTCTTTGTTTTAAAATTTGAACTTCTTGGTTTTATTTTTTCATAATGTGAAAAATCTGAATTTTTTATAGACATCGAACTTCACCTTTTTTGAAATTTGAACTTCTTAGTTTTATTGGTTAGTAATGGGATTTTTTTTATTTATTAAAAAAATGATACCGTGTTATTATTTTTAATTTGAACTTCTAGTTTTTATAGAATGGGGAAAATCAGCTTTTTTCATTTTCCTAGCCATGTGGATATTTCGATGGTGTGTTCCCTTTTCTTTTGGGAACTTGTTGCATTGAACATTTTTAGGTTTCATTTTATTACCTTTTCCTCATCTGAACTTTTATGTTGCCACACACCTACACACATGCACTCACATGGTTTTAACACACATCTAACCATCAAGATGTTCTAAAATTTGAACTTCTGAGTTTTATTCATTTAATGACGAGAAAAAACTGATTTTTTATTGGCGTCAAACTTTGCCATTTTTAAAATTTGAACTTCTTAGTTTTTTGTTAGTAAAGGGAAAATTCTATTTTTTTAAATCATCGGACCACTCCATTATTTTAATTTGAACTCCTTGTTTTTTTAAAATAGGGAAAATCATTTATATATTATTTGAACTTCACCATTTTTCGTTGATGAGTTGTTTTAAAAAATGCAAAAAATGGAGTTGTGTTTTTTACTTTTTGAACACGTAAATCCTAGGTTTTAGTAAATTTTGAACTTCTTTGTTATTTCAGTTTGAACTTCATCTTTTTTATTTGAAAAACTATGTTTTCAAATAAGCATCAAAGATAAATTTTAAAATTAAAATTTCCTACTTTTATTTTTCCTAGAAACGGAAATAATTTGATTTTTCCGTATACTTCTTCGTTATTTTATTTGAACTTCTCGATTTTTATTGGTTTAGCTGCAAGGAAAATCTCTGTTTTAAAATTTGAACTTCTTAGGTTTCTTGAACCGAACTTCTCGGGTTTTTTTAAACGGTGAAAATCGAATGATTTGTTATTCTAAATTGAACTTCTAGGCTATTATTAATTTTGAAATGTTAAATTTTGGATTTTTTTTAACTTTCGACTACACCATTATTTTTAATTTGAAATCATTTTTTAATGTGAGAAATCATTCTTTGCTCAAATTCCTTTTTTATAGACATCACCATTTTTTAAATTTGTACATCTTGGTTTTATTCTTTTACTAATGAGAAAAATGTAAATTTTTAATAGACATCTAACTTTACCATTTTTAAATTTGAATTTCTTAAATTTATTGGTTAGTAATGGGGAAACCCCTTTTTTATAAACATTGGACCTCACCACTATTTTAATTTGAACTTCTAGTTTTTTTAGAATGGGAAAACCATTTTTTTAGAAATTCTTTTGAAATGTTCCTCCTTTTCATTTGAACTTCGTGATCAATTTTTTTTTGAACTTCTGGAATTTTAAAATATCAACATCCTCGTGAGTTTTTTTAAAACTCTATTTTTAATGCAATAATATCACACTTATTCATATTCTCCCCAAATGTTTTTGCGAATGACATACTGTTTCAAGTTGATGATATGGTACATATTTGAACTAGGACACCTAGCTAGTTCATGCTTTTCCACTGTTTTTTTATGAAATGCAACAAGTTAAGATTCTTTGAACTCCTCTCTTGGTTATATATGAACAGCACCATATGATTCTGGTGTTCCATTTTATTTTTCAAAGTATAGTATATTTACTTTCATTCTTTTTGCAGTGTTAAACTTCGAAAACGTTAACTGGGTACTGCAAAGACTATGAATTTCACTGCCGAACAACAACTGCGTGCATTTCATCAAAATTTTCTATTTGACTAAAAGTTGCACAAACTCCAGCAACATACTGCATCTATTCCCAGGCTAGTTCTCAGGCATTACATCAAACAAATATAGTGCATGTGAGCAAAAAACTAAAAATAGCGGCGGCGGTACAATCAGCCATATTAGATAAAAAAGCATACACAAGTCGAGTTGTTCTTCCACATCTTGCTCGACTAGATCGGCCAATCATTTTTTTGCCGTTTGCCAGCAGCGGAGACGTCCATGGTGCGCTAGCGAGGCCACCTGCATATTCAAGATTACAACACAGTTTCATCCAAGTGTATGTATATGTCCATGCATGGGTGTTTATAATACATTGTTGAGGAATCACAAACAAACTTCAGTGTGCCGCCAGAGCAAGACCAACATTGTTGTCCGTTAGCCTCTTCACATACTCTTGCCTCACCGGATGGTCCTCCTAAGGCCGGTTGTGTGCTATCCACACTGGTTCTCCGAGGAAGAGCTTCATGAGCTGTGCAAGACAAGGCATCAGAATGTGTTAAGTTTGATAAGGACCCAATTTATATCTGATGCAAGATAGAACTTCTACATATATACACCGTCTCATTTTAATTGCTTATAGATGTTGTTTAACAGCACAGTTCTCTAATTACCGGCTGAAAATGAACCTTGTTTCTGCATCCTACGAGAGCACACTTTCTGCTAAACTTGAGTACACTACCCAGATTGGCCAACTCGTGTCGTACATCTGATCCGTGAATGTGATGCTGCTAGTTCATCATTGTATTGTTTTTCCTTAGTGGTCCTCACCAAGTAGCATTACATGAATAATTAGTTGTCAACCATCTTGTTGATCCGTTTTGCGACTTGCGCTTCTTTTTGATGGTTCTACGGATGTCCTCTAATCTAGTGCCTAACTCATGCTTTCAATTAGCTTGGTTGACAAAACAGATTCATATTTCTATGCAAAATGTGATGCAAAAAATAATCACCGCAACAACTCTTTAGCAGTAAAACACATAAAAGATCCCAGTTAGTACCTTCACATGGTTGGCGGCGTCGAGGGTGAACCGATGATAAATTCCAGCCGGCAACACAATCATATCCCCTTCTTTTATCCAGATCCAAACCCACTTTTCATCCTTGTCACGCACATCAAGGTACCCGCCGCCTTCCAAGCTATCGCGGGTCTCTTCGTCGGCATGCATGTGCTCTGTGAAGAAATTCTTGAGCTTCTCCTCAAAGTTTGCTAACTTTCTAGGGCATATATCGAGATAATCCTTCAGCAAGTGATGCATGTGCACTACTATCATATTACATACACAAGGTGTGCACGGTTAAAGAGAAGCAAAGAGGAACTGAGAGTTGGTGGGAGTCACAAACCATGTAGTTATATCCTCTGTCTTTGCGGATCTTCGCTAGCTATGCTTCGCTTTCGGGCTTCTTTGGGTCCAAATGCCAATATAACACACCAATCTCTAAAAGAAGATAGGGCAAGTGTTGGAAGCTGCTTAGCAGAGTATACCATGTTTACGGAACCGAGCCCAGCTTCTAGACACCATGTTTATGGAAAAGTGGATTCAGATACCGGGCCGTTTTTTATTTTTTTTCAAAATGATAATTTTCAAAGCTAATAGCGAACTTAAAACATTCCCTTGTTCTACTCGTCTTATTAGTCAGGTGTCCACACCCAGCAGTTACTTCTTTGGGTGAGGAACATAAATTGTATAGTTCGAATCGACAGAGGATAATCAAGAATGATGGCAAGTCACCCTCTGTTCAAGCAGTTACATGAGGGCGTCGTCACCTAAAAGTGCTGACTAAGGCCACGACATCCAATGAATAAAAGCTCGTATATATTCAGCCAAAAGAGGCATTTTTTACCCAAACAAATAGGGGACACACCAACAATCCAAGAAACTGAGGATCATCATTCGCACCTTGGAGCTTGGAGAGAGGCAGGAGCTCCCTGTGGTTCTTGAGGTCCTCGTCGTCCTCCCCAACCATCCACACCCAATCCAAGAACCAAGATTAGGCGCAAATCAGATACAGAGAAGATAAAATTCATCTTGATTCCTAAGAGAAATCCAGGGGATTGAATCTTGGCCGTACCTGAAGAGCCATGTTGAGCGGAATGAATGGAACACCGACAAGGCAAGAGGTTGGAGAAGAAGTTCTAGGCAGAAGAGGAAGACATCCATGGTGCGCCAACGAGGCAGGATAATGTCGGGGGATGGGGTGTGGGCACTTGGGCGGTGTGCTTGGGGACCGACGGTCGTGTGCCAGGGGGTGGGGGTGCTGATGGTTGGACCCAGGAGCGGGGGCGGCGCGGCTGCCGGACCTAGGAGTGGGGCAAGTGCACTGCAGCAGCCGGACCCAGGCGTGGGGGTGGCATGGCAGCCGGGGCCAAATCCAGGTGAGGGGTGCTACCTCTTGAGCACTTGCGTTGGTTTTCCCTTGAAGAGGAAAGGGTGATGCAGCAGAGTAGCGTAAGTATTTCCCTCAGTTTTTGAGAACCAAGGTATCAATCCAGTAGGAGCCCACGCACGAGTCCCTCGTACCTACACAAACAAATAAATGCTCGCAACCAACGCGATAAGGGGTTGTCAATCCGTACATGGTCACTTACGAGAGTGAGATCTGATAGATATGATAAGATAATATTTTTGGTATTTTTATGATAAAATGCAAAGTAAAATAAAAGGCAAAGGAAATAACTAAGTATTGGAAGATTAATATGATGGAAGATAGACCCGGGGGCCATAGGTCTCACTAGTGGCTTCTCTCGAGAGCATATGTATTCACAGTGGGTAAACAAATTATTGTTGAGAAATTGACAGAATTGAGCATAGTTATGAGAATATCTAGGTATGATCATGTATATAGGCATCACGTCTGAGACAAGTAGACCGACTCTTGCCTGCATCTACTACTATTACTCCACACATCGACCGCTATCCAGCATGCATCTCGAGTATTAAGTTCAAGAGAATAGAGTAACGCTTTAAGCAGGATGACATGATGTAGAGGGATAAACTCATCCAATATGAAATAAACCCCATCTTGTTATCCTCGATGGCAACAATACAATACGTGCCTTGCTGCCCCTACTGTCACTGGGAAAGGACACCGCAAAATTGAACCCAAAACTAAGCACTTATCCAATTGCAAGAAAGATCATCTAGTAGGCCAAACCAAACTGGTAATTCAAAGAGACTTGCAAAGATAACCAATCATACATAAAAGAATTCAGAGAAGATTCAAATATTGTTCATAGATAAACTTGATCATAAACCCACAATTCATCAGTCTCAACAAACACACCGCAAAAGAAGATTACATTGAATAGATCTCCACAAGAGAGGGGGAAAACTTTGTATTGACATCCAAAAAGAGAGAAGAAGCCATCTAGTTAATAACTATGGACCCGTAGGTCTGAGGTAAACTACTCACACTTCATCGGAAGGGCTATGGTGTTGATGTAGAAGCCCTCCGTGATCGATGCCCCCTCCGGTGGAGATCCGGAACATGCCCCAAGATGGGATCTCGTGGATACAGAAATTCACGGAGGTGGAATTAGGGTTTTGGCTCCGTATCTGGTAGTTTGGGGGTATGTAGGTATATATAGGAGGAAGGAGTACGTCGGTGGAGCAACAGGGGGCCCACGAGGGTGGAGGGTGCGCCCAGGGGTGGTAGCCGCGCCCCCTACCTCGTGGCCTCCTGGTTGATGTCTTGACGTAGGGTCCAAGTCCTCTGGATCATGTTCATTACAAAAATCACGTTCCCAAAGGTTTCATTCCGTTTGGACTCCGTTTGATATTCTTTTTCTGCTAAACCGTAAAATAGGCAAAAAAACAGCAATTCTGGGCTGGGCCTCCGGTTAATAGGTTTGTCCCAAAAATAATATAAAAGTGTATAATAAAGCCCAATAATGTCCAAAACAGAATATAATATAGCATGGAACAATAAAAAATTATAGATACATTGGAGACATATCAAGCATCCCCAAGCTTAATTCCTGCTTGTCCTCGAGTAGGTAATTGAAATAGAATTTTTTATGTGGAATGCTACTTGGCATAATTTCAATGTAATTCTCTTAATTGTGGTATGAATATTCAGATCCGGAAGATTCAATACAAAAGTTTAATATTGACATCGAAATAATAATACTTCAATCGTACTAACTAAGCAATTATTTCTCTTCAAAATAACATGGCCAAAGAAAGTTATCCCTACAAAATCATATAGTCTGGCTATGCTCCATCTTCACCACACAAAGTATTCAAATCATGCACAACCCCGATGACAACCCCGATGAAAAAGTATTTAATCTTCTCAAACCTTTTCAATTTTCACGCAATACATGAGCGTGAGCCATGGACATTGCACTATAGGTGGAATAGAATGGTGGTTGTGGAGGAGACAAAAAGGGAGAAGATAGTCTCACATCAACTAGGCGTATCAACGGGCTATGGAGATGCCCATCAATAGATATCAATGTGAGTGAGTAGGGATTGCCATGCAACGGATGCACTAGAGCTATAAATATATGAAAGCTCAACAAAAAGAAACTGAGTGGGTGTGCATCCAACTTGCTTGCTCACGAAGACCTAGGGCATTTTGAGGAAGCCCATTGTTGGAATATACAAGCCAAGTTCTATAATGAAAAATTCCCACTAGTATATGAAAGTGATAACAAAGGAGACTCTCTATCATGAAGATCATGGTGCTACTTTGAAGCACAAGTGTGGAAAAAGGATAGTAGTATTGCCCTTTTTTTATTTTTTTGGGCCTTCTTTTTTATATCTTTGGCCTTTTTTATTTGGGACAATACTCTATGAATGATGATCATCACACTTCTATTTATTTACAACTCAATGATTAAAACTCGATACTAGAACAAAGTATGACTCTATATGAATGCCTCCGGCGGTGTACCGGAATAGCAATGATGCATGAGTGACTTATATGAAAGAATTATGAACGGTGGCTTTGCCACTACTAAAATGTCAACTACATGATCATGCAAAGAAATATGACAATGATGGAGCGTGTCAGGATAAACGGAACGGTGGAAAGTTGCATGGCAATATATCTCGGAATGGCTATGGAAATGCCATGATAGGTAGGTATGGTGGCTTTTTTGAGGAAGGTATATGGTGGGTATATGATACCGGTGAAAGGTGTGCGGTATTAGAGAGGCTAGCAATGGTCGAAGGGTGAGAGTGCCTATAATCCATGGACTCAACATTAGTCATAAAGAACTCACATACTTATTGCAAAAATCTATTAGTTATGGAAGCAAAGTACTACGCGCATGCTCCTAGGGGGATAGATTGGTAGGAAAAGACCATCGCTCGTCCCCGACCGCCACTCATAAGGAGGACAATCAATAAATACATCATGCTCCGACTTCTTAACATAACGGTTCATCATACATGCATGCTACGGCAATCACTAACTTCAACACAAGCATTTCTCAAATTCACAACTACTCAACTAGCACGACTCTAATATCACCATATCCATATCTGAAAACAATTATCAAGTTTCAAACTTCTCATAGTATTCAACACACTCATAAGAAAATTTTATTTATTAATCTTGAATGCCTCAAATAATTAAAGCAAATTACCATGCTGTTTTGTAGGACTCTCAAAAATAATCTAAGTGAAGCATGAGAGAACAATGGTTACTATAAAACAAATCTGCCACCGTGCTCTAAAAGATATTAGTGAAACACTAGAGCAAAAACTATATAACTCAAAAGATATAAGTGAAGCACATAGAGTATTCTAATAATTTCCAACTCATGTGTGTCTCTCACAAAAAGGTGTGTGCAGCAAGGATGATTGTGGAAAACTAAAAAAAATAAAGACTCAAATAATACAAGACGCTCCAAGCAAAACACATATCATGTGGTAAATAAAAATATAGCTCCAAGTAAAGTTACCGATAGAAGTAGACGAAAGAGGGGATGCCTTCGGGGTCATCCCCAAGCTTTGGCTTTTAGGTGTCCTTAGATTATATTGGGGGTTCCATGGGAATCGCCAATCTTAGGCTCTTGTCACTCCTCGTTCCATAATCCATCAAATCTTTACCCAAAACTTGAAAACTTCACAACACAAAACTTAAAGTAGAAAATCTCGTGAGCTCCGTTAGCCAAAGAAAAAAAATACCACTTCAAGGTACTGTAATGAACTCATTCTTTATTTATATTAGTGTTAAACCTACTGTATTCCAACTTTTCTATGGTTTATAAACTATTTTACTAGCCATAGATTCATCAAAATAAGCAAACAACACATGAAAAACAGAATCTGTCAAGAACAGAACAGTCTGTAGTAATCTGTAGCTAACGCAAGATCTGGAACCCCAAAAATTCTAAAATAAATTGCTGGACATGGGGAATTTATCTATTAATCATCTGAAAAAATAATTAACTAAATAGAACTTTCTAAATAAAAATGGCAGCAGTTCTCGTGAGTGCTAATTTTTTTGTTTTTTACAGCAAGATTAACAAGACTTTCCCCAAGTCTTCCCAACGGTTCTACTTGGCACAAACACTAATTAAACACAAAAAACAACCAAAACAGAGGCTAGATAAATTATTTATTACTAAACATGAGAAAAATCAAGGAATAAAAATAAAATTGGGTTGCCTCCCAACAAGTGCTATCGTTTAACGCCCCTAGCTAGGCATAAAAAGCAAGGATAAATCTAGGTGTTGCCATCTTTGGTAGGCAATTCATAAGTGGCTCTCATAATAGATTCATAAGGTAATTTAATTTTCTTTCTAGGGAAGTGTTCCATGCCTTTCCTTAATGGAAATTGGAATCTAATATTCATTTCCTTCATATCAATAATTGCACCAATCGTTCTAAGGAAAGGTCTACCAAGAATAATAGGACATGAAGGATTGCAATCTATGTCAAGAACAATAAAATCTATGGGAACATAATTCCTATTTGCAACAATAAGAACATCATTAATTCTTCCCATAGGTTTCTTAATAGTGGAATCCGTTAGGTGCAAGTTTAAAGAGCAATAATCAAAATCACGTAAACCTAACAAATCACACAAAGTCTTTGGAATCGTGGAAACACTAGCACCCAAATCACACAAAGCATAGAATTCATGATCTTTAATTTTAATTTTAATATTAGGTTCCCACTCATCATAAAGTTTTCTAGGGATAGAAACTTCCAACTCAAGTTTTTCTTCATAAGATTGCATCAAAGCATCAACGATATGTTTAGTAAAAGCTTTATTTTGACTATAAGCATGAGGAGAATTTAGCACGGATTGCAACAAGGAAATACAATCTATCAAAGAGCAATTGTCATAATTAAATTCCTTGAAATCCAAAATAGTGGGTTCATCAATATTTAAAGTTTTGACTTCTTTAATCCCACTTTTAACAATTTTAGCATCAAGATCTAAAGACTCCGAATTTTTGGAACGCCGTCTAGGTAAAGGTGGATCATATTCAGTCCCATTATTATCAAGATTCATATTGCAAAACAAATATTTAATAGGGGACACATTAATAACTTTTAGATCTTCATCTTATTATCATGGAAACTAGAAGAACACGCTTTTATAAAACAATATTTCTTAGCATGCATCCTAGCGGTTCTTTCTTTGCACTCATCAATGGAAATTCTCATGGCTTAGAGAGACTCATTGATATCATGCTTAGGTGGAATAGATCTAAGTTTCAAAGAATCAACATCAAGAGAAATTCTATCAACGTTCCTAGCCAACTCATCAATCTTAAGCAATTTTTCTTTAATAAAGCATTGAAATTCTTTTGCGAAGTAATAAATTCTTTAATATTAGATTCAAAATAAGAGGGCATACTATTATAATTTCCATAAGAATTGTTGTAGGAATTACCATAATTATTAGAGGAATTACTAGGATACGGCCTAGGGTTAAAGTTTCCTCTATATGCGTTGTTACCAAAATTGTTCCTACCAACAAAATTCACATCCATAGATTCGTTATTATTCTCAATCAAAGTAGACAAAGGAATATCATTAGGATTAGAGGAAACACTTTTATTAGCAAATAATTTCATAAGTTCATCCATCTTTCCACTCAAAACATTAATTTCTTCTATCGCATGCACTTTCTTATTAGTAGATCTTTTAGTGTGCCATTGAGAATAATTAACCATAATATTATCTAGTAGTTTAGTAGCTTCTCCTAAAGTGATTTCCATAAAAGTGCCTCCCGCGGCCAAATCTAAAAGATTTCTAGAAGCAAAATTCAATCCGGCATAAATTTTTTGTATAATCATCCACAAATTCAAACCATGCGTAGGGCAATTACGTATCATTAATTTCATCCTATCCCAAGCTTGTGCAACATGTTCATGATCAAGTTGCTTAAAATTCATAATATCATTTCTAAGAGAGATGATCTTAGCGGGAGGAAAATACTTAGAGATAAAAGAATCTTTGTACTTATTCCACGAATCAATACTATTTTTAGGCAAAGACGAAAACCAAGCTTTAGCACGATCTCTAAGCGAAAAAGGAAATAGCTTCAATTTAACAATATCATTATCCACATATTTATTCTTTTGCATATCACACAAATCAACGCAGCTATTTAGATGGGTAGCGGCATCTTCACTAGGAAGACCGGAAAACGGATCTTTCATGACAAGATTCAACAAGTCAGCATTAATTTCACAAGATTCAGCATCGGTAAGACGAGCAATAGGAGCGCTAATAAAATCATTGCTGTTGGTGTTGGTAAAGTCACACAATTTAGTGTTATCTCGAGCCATCGTGACAAGCAAGCAATCCAACACACAAGCAAACAAGGAACGGGCAAAAAGAGGCAAATAGAGAAAGAGAGGGAGGATAGAGAGAGAGAGGGCAAATAAAATGGCAAGGGTGAAGTGGGGGAGAGGCAAACGAGAGGCAAATGGCAAATAATGTAATGCGGGAGATAAGAGTTGTGATGGGTTCTTGGTATGTTGACTTTTGCATAGACCTCCCCGGCAATGGCGCCAGAAATCCTTCTTGCTACCTCTTGAGCACTTGCGTTGGTTTTCCCTTGAAGAGGAAAGGGTGATGCAGCAGAGTAGCGTAAGTATTTCCCTCAGTTTTTGAGAACCAAGGTATCAATCCAGTAGGAGGTCACGCACGAGTCCCTCGTACCTACACAAACAAATAAATCCTCGCAACCAACATGATAAGGGGTTGTCAATCCCTACATGCTCAATTACGAGAGTGAGATCTGATAGATATGATAAGATAATATTTTTGGTATTTTTATGATAAAATGCAAAGTAACATAAAAGGCAAAGGAAATAACTAAGTATTAGAAGATTAATATGATGGAAGATAGACCCGGGGGCCATAGGATTCACTAGTGGCTTCTCTCGAGAGCATAAGTATTCACGGCGGGTAAACAAATTACTGTTGAGAAATTGATAGAATTGAGCATAGTTATGACAATATATAGGTATGATCATGTATATAGGCATCACGTCCGAGAAAAGTAGACCGACTCCTGCCTGCATGTACTACTATTACTCCACATATCGACCACTATCCAACATGCATCTAGAGTATTAAGTTCAAGAGAACAGAGTAACACTTTAAGCAAGATGACATGATGTAGAGGGATAAACTCATGCAATATGAAATAAACCCCATCTTGTTATCCTCGATGGCAATAATACAATACGTGCCTTGCTGCCCCTACTGTCACTGGGAAAGGACACCGCAAGATTGAACCCAAAGCTAAGCATTTCTCCCATTGCAAGAAAGATCAATCTAGTAGGCCAAACCAAACTGATAATTCGAAGAGACTTGCAAATATAACCAATCATACATAAAAGAATTCAGAGAAGATTCAAATATTGTTCATAGATAAACTTGATCATAAACCCACAATTCATCGGTCTCAACAAACACACGGCAGAAGAAGATTACATCGAATAGATCTCCACAAGAGAGGGGGAGAACTTTGTGTTGAGATCCAAAAAGAGAGAAGAAGCCATCTAGCTAATAACTATGGACCCGTAGGTCTGAGGTAAACTACTCACACTTCATCAGAAGGGCTATGGTGTTGATGTAGAAGCCCTCCGTGATCGATGCCCCCTCTGGCGGATCTCCGGAACAGGCCCCAAGATGGGATCTCGTGGATACAGAAAGTCACGGCGGTGGAATTAGGGTTTTGGCTCCGTATCTGGTAGTTTGGGAGTACGTAGGTATATATAGGAGGAAGGAGTACGTCGATGGAGCAACAGGGGGACCATGAGGGTGGAGGGCGCGCCCAGGGGGTAGGTGTGCCCCCTACCTCGTGGCCTCCTGGTTGATGTCTTGATGTAGGGTCCAAGTCCTCTGGATCATGTTCGTTCTGAAAATCACGTTCCCGAAGGTTTCATTCTGTTTGGACACCGTTTGATATTCTTTTTCTGTGAAACCCTAAAATAGGCAAAAAAACAGCAATTCCGGGCTGGGCCTCCGGTTAATAGGTTAGTCCCAAAAATAATATAAAAGTGTATAATAAAGCCCAATAATGTCCAAACCAGAATATAATATAGCATGGAACAATCAAAAATTATACATACGTTAGAGACGTATCAAGGGGGCTGTGCGGGGCCGGAGCCAGGCGGGGGGCAGCTCCAGCATGGATATAAGGCCGCCGACGGCAGTCGCTACGGAGGGTGGAGCTGGGGAAGGTCGCGGTGGCCCCTCCGGGAAGGTCACGGTGCGGCCCCGAGAAGGCTGCAGCCCCTATCTGTGGCCAAGGGTGGCACTGCTCGTCGGGTCCGATGGGCGGCGGGGATCAGGCAGTGGAGGGCGGAGCAGCTGGGCGCCATGGGGCAGGGCGGCAGCGCGCTGGGAGGAATGGAGGCGGTGCGATGGGCGGGGCGGCGGCTCGCTGGGAGGCCGGGAGCTGCGCTGTGGGGCGGGGTGGCCGTGGTGGCGCGCTTCGGGAGGGCGGCCGCGGTGGTGGCGCGATTCTGGAGGGCGGTGATGGTGGTGGCCTAATTCAAGGAAGGTAGCCACCGATCGAGGGAGTGGGGGGTTAGGGATGGGATCGAGGGGGTCGGGGTTAGGAACGGATCATGGGAGTTCGGCTAGTTCCGGAACATCTCATCGGGCCCATATAGGGCGAGCCGTGATCCAAATAGTTATTCTAGTTATGGGATTAGAATAGTCTCTCTCTCTCTCTCTCTCTCTCTCTCTCTCTCTCTCTATATATATATATATATATATATATATATACATAAACACTATTCTGATCACAACCTGACCTGCCCCGCTAGTAGTACCTTGAACTTCCCTGTGAACTCGGTTGAACTTCCGCCTACATTGCCCAAACGGGGCTTGCGATATACCGTTGGAAAACTATGGACACCAATATTATGACCCAACTTAAATTTTTGGCAAACTATAAGCGGTTTAAGAGCAGTTTTGAAAACCGTTTTTTCTTCGCACAAAAAACATGAATCGTAATTTCGATCGCATTTCTAAACCGTTTATCGGAATGAGGCATATAATATGGCGTTGGAAAGCTGCTGCAAAACCGCTCCTTCCACATGTTGAAAGTTTTTCTAATTCCCTATGGTTAAAGAGTAATTTGAAAAAACATAAAATTTCGTAAACCGAACAGCTGAGTTCGTTTTTACGATCTCATTTCTAAACGGCTAATCCAATGGAGGCATATGATATGGCGTTGGAAAGCTTATGAAAATGCGCTACTTTTTCATCTTGAAAGTTTTTTTCTAATTTTGAATAGTTTAAGAGTAATTTAGAAAATGGTCCAAGTCCTACTGAGTTCGTATTTTCGAGCTAATTTTTTAACCATGCATCCGAATGCAGCAAATGATATGGAGTTGGAAAGATTGAACAAATGCGAAACTTTTTGGTATGTATTATTTCTCCCAATTCTTTACGGTTTTAAGTCAGTTTCGAAAATGGCGAAAAACGTATTTTTGCCATAATTTCTACAAATTTTATCGGAATTGGGCAAATAATATACCGTTGAAAAGCTACGGAAAATGCAAAACTTTTTCATGTTGATGGTTTTCTCTAAATCCTAGCCGTTTTCAAGTAATTCCGAAAACCGCGGGATCATTCGTTCTGCCTCTATTGCGAAACAGATTATTCGAAAATGCACCGTGTGAAGAAGCTGAACTTCTCTGTGCGTGCACCTGAACTTCACTCTGTTTTTCACGTGATTTTTTTGCTTGTAGATCTTCATCCACTGCTCGTAGCTCTCCATCCCACTCACGGGAATTGAGCGGGTGATATACCGATGGAAAGCTGCTGTAAACACGCAACTTTCCCATGTTGATCATTTTTTCATACTCGCGACGATTTTGAAAGTTTTTCATCTGAAATTCATTCAGAGTGAACTTCCTCCTGTTTTCACGTTGAACTTCTATGACGTATTTTCGTTTGTAATTTTCTTATCCATTTCGTTAGTGTTACACAAATGATATTCTTTTTGTACAAATGTCTCTCACAATATATTTTTTAACTTTCTTCGACCGAGGACTTGAATTTGCACAAATAATATTCCTGCCATTTTGAGGTAAATTAGAAAATGGCGAGATCATGATTTCTGCGTTCATCGCGAACGGAAATGCACTGCGTGAAGTAGTAGAACTTCCGGGGCATGTCTATTTGAACTTCACTTTGTTTTTGACGTGTTGTTTTTTGCACTGCATGAAGTAGTTGAACTTCTGGGGCATGTCTGTTTGAACTTCACTCTGTTTCACTTTATTGGATTTTTCTTATATGAAACACACACCATGTAGTACGTGAACTTCTGGATGTTATCACTTTGAACTTCTCTCTGGTTTGAGTGAATTATTTTAAAACACAACAAACAACATATTTTTATGTATTTTGGACATATAAACACACGGTGAACCTCTCTCACAAGAATTTTTGAACTTTTCCTCGCCGAGCACTTGAACTTCTAGCAACCATTTTTTCATTTATGAGTTGTTTTTAAAAGTGTAAAAAAAGGCGTTGTGTTTTTTATTTTTTGAACAAGTAAATCCTAGGTTTTAATAAACTCCGAACTTCTCTGTTATTTCAATTTGAACTTCACCTTTTTATATTTTTGAGTAAAGAATTGTATTCGATTTTTATACGGAAAAAATCGAACATTGAAATACAAGAAGACCCTCTCTTGCAAGAATTTTTGAACTTCTCCGGACACATCACTTGAACTTCTTTCAACAAACCATTTAAACTTTTATTTTCATATAGTTTTATTCTCTAATATGCATTCCTTGTAGTACTTGAACTTCTCATTGTTTTCACTATAAACTTCTGTCACATTTTTGCGTATACGTTGAATTACATACAATTGAAGGTCGGACGCCATTTTTATGCCATTTTAAAACATGTAATTGGTGATCGTACGTCCCGCAATATAAATTATGAACCATGCACGGAGGTGCACGTGAACTTCTTACAACAAATCTGAGTTTTTTATATACTTCAAACTTCTTTGTTATTTTAATTTCAACTTCTTAGTGATATTCTTAGAGAAGGAAATATGTTTTAAAATAAGCATTAAACATTTTTTTTGTAAATTGCACTTCATAGTTTTATTTTTTAGAGACGGTAATAATTTGAGTTTCCCGTATACATCGAACTATTACTCTATTTTAAATTGAACTTCGTCATTTTTATTCTTTACTAACAAGGAAAATCTTAGTTTCTTTATAAATATCGAACTTCTCTATTTTTTAATTTGAACTTCTTGGTTTATTTCTTTTAGTATCAAAATATCCTAGTTTTGTTTGGACCCCCTGCACATTTTTTAAAATTTTGATTTATTTGTAAAAACATAGACACCAACGGGAGATAGAATTATGTGTGCATAAAGTGGGTAGCAATTTCCAACTTTCCCTCGTCGAGCACTTGAACTTCTAAGAAATGTTTTTCATTTTTTATGAGTTGCTTTTAAAATGCCAAAATGACAATGGTTTTTGTTTTTGTTTTTCGAACATGTAAATCTTAGGTTTTAATAAACTCCAAACTTCCATATTATTTTAATTCGAACCTCACGTTGGTTTTATTTTCTATTAGTGGTTAGAATCCGAGTTTTCAATAAACATTGAACGGTTCCATTACTTTAATTTGAACTTCCAGGTTTCTTTTAGAAACAAGGAAATCCATTTACTATTTAAATTTTGAAAAAAAATTGTTATTTTAATTTGAGCTTTCGTTGTGGAAACTTGTTGAACAAGAGGGAACTTTTTGAATTTTCCCGGTCTGTGCACTTGAACTTCTAGCAACAAAATTTTTGGACTTCACCTTTTTACTCCTTTTTTCTCATACGAAACACACACCATGCTGTACGCGAACTTCTGTCTGTTGTCATTTTGAATTTCTCTCGGTTACGTGAAAATATCTGAGTTTTTTATTGTCATTGAACCGCTGTACCTTTTTATTTGAACTTCATTTGTGTACTTTTTTAAAAATGTAATAAACATTTGTACAACTTCTTGGTTATTTTGAACTGAACTTCTTAGTTTTTTCGTTAGTAACAGGAACAATTATGAGTAGGTCCTTTTATGTGAGTGAGTGTACAAAATTTTCACATTCTCACATTTTTGTTAATGTTCACTTCATTACATGTTGTTTCAAAATTGACCATTTTGTACTTGCCAACAATTTTGTGTGTGTGTTTGCCTTTTTTATATTTTTGACACCCAAAGTGTGTGTTATTTCGAATGTGAACATTCTAAACTATGCGCAACAGAAAATATGAACTTCTCATCCACATTTTTTTGTGTATCAACATGTTTTTGAACACACATATTTTTGGAAACAGCTTTGCAACTCCCTTCTCTTCTCTGTTCTTTCTTCGCTCTACATGAGAAAAAAAGTTTCTCTCATTTTGTGTACTAAGCACACACATGCACAGCACATCCACAATCTTTTTGGTAGTCAGATAAAAAGGTAACGGTCCCACACATAAACAATCGAACTCCCCTAAATTTGAGCAGTAATACATGGACTTCTCCTATACAAAAATGTTCGTCTTTGATACATGGCCATGGCCTGCTGAAATTTGACACTTTGGACTGCAGCATACTCTGAGCCAGCAGGGGAAGAGGCACTTGAAGGTGCCTGCTGGAGCTGTGATGTGGAGCAGGGACATGGATCTCCATTGAGGATGATCTTGAGGCAAGGAAACAAGACGTACCGGAGTTGGCAGAGGAGATGTGGGGATAACCGGTGGTGGGGCTGCAGCGCCGGACGGGGGCCGTGACGGCACGTGGTGGCAGGGGCCGCTAGCGGCATCGTGGGAGGAGGCAGGCAACGGCGGTAGCGGCACCTGGGGTTTCCAGAGCGGCGGCAGCTCACGTGGTTGGCGGGGCGGCGGCGCCTGGGGTTCGCGGGGACGGCGGCAGCTCGCATGGTTGGCGGGGGCGGTGGCGCCTGGGGTTCGTGGGTGACGGTAGCGGCTCGCATGGTTGGCGGGGGTGACGGCGAGTGGGGCACCATCGGCTGGGGACACGGGATGGAGAGGTAGGGCGGATTCAGGGGGAGGGAGGTGGTGGCTGCTCGTGGGATCCGGGCCGCGCTGCCGTTGGGGAGGAGGGGAGGTGGCGAGCCGGTCCGGGGGGAGGGGAGGGGCCGCTCCGCCGTTGGGAGGAGGAGAGGTGGCGCGCCGCCGTTGGGAGGAAGGGAGGTGGCGAGCCGGCCCGGGGGGGAGGGGAGGGGCCGCGCCGCCGTTGGGAGGAGGGGAGGTGGCGAGCCGACCCGGGGGGGAGGGGAGGGGCCGCGCCGCCATTGGGAGGAGGGGAGGTGGCGCGCCGGCCGCGGGGGAGGAGGCGCTGCACCGTGGGGGAAGTGGGTCGGGGATGAGGGCCGAGAGGTGGAAGAGTGGGAGGTGGGGTTCGGAGTTTTTTTAGACCTCAGGAAGGTCGGGTCGCCTCCTATATAGGCGTTCCGTGATCCGAATAGTTATTCTAATCCTGGGATTAGAATAGTGCTACTTTCTCTCTCTATATATATATATCTCTCTCTCTATATATATATATATATATCAGCCTAATCGTAGCCCCTAGCCTACCCTAACCCTCGCGCCGCCACCACTCCTCTCCCTCGGGATCCAAGCCCGCAACCAACCTCTCTCCCTCCCTCATTTTCAGCATTACACCAACCAGAGACGCCCCGATCTAGATCCTCTCCCGCCTCCGACCAGCTCCCTGGATTTATGCCGCTGACGAACCAACCACCACCAGCCTGAGCGCCTCTGCCTCCTTGTCCCGCCGTCATCCACTACCGTCGCACAGCCAGCCCGAGCGCTCATTCCCGAATGGATTGAGGCGCTACCTCCAATCCACAGCCGTGTGCAACTACTCTGCGCCTGAGCTACACAAGGCCCCAAGCGACCTTGCTCCCCTGCCGTCTCTAGCACCATGCCAGCGAGCGCCACCGCCGTAGCTGCTTTGATCCTCGCCCGAACCAGCAGGCTGTCCTCATCGCCCCTACTCCCTTCCCTTCCTCTTCTTCCCTGAAGCTCTCCCTGACCACCCCCTCATCGTGTTTCTCTCACAGGGAACCATGGAGCCGCCGCTTGGAGCTCCATGACCGCACCTCCCTGCCCTAACGAGTCCCCGCCATCCTGAGGCCACCTGTCTTCGTCCGGCCGGCAACAAGCAGCAGCTTGCCAGAGCACGAGCTCTGTCGGGTCAGCCTCCCTCTGCCCGTCCCTCTCCTACTCTGATCTCCTTCCTCCCTTTGTGCCACTTCTCTAAATTTGTTTCCCTGCCATGGCTTTGCAGCTATGCCACCACCCTGCTCTGTTCGTCGCCGCCTTTGCAAGATCCGGCGAGGCCCTGCGTTCCCGGCCTCCTTCCTCACCAAGTTCGCCGCCGCCGCTCCCCAAGCTCCTCCAGGCCGTCGCGCCAAGTCAGGCCACCTCCTCCTCTTCTTATGCTTCGAGCAGGAGGTCAACACCCCTGCCTCGAGCCACGACCGCGCATCGCCTGCGTGCGTTGACCGCGCCCAGGCGCAGCACCCCGTTCCGGCCTCCCTCTCCACCAAACTGGGCCATGGCCCATGGTGAGTAGCCCCCGCCCTTTATATGCTCCTGTTGGGCTAGGCAGTTTCGGCCCGCATATGTTTTTTTTACCGTCAGCGATTTTGTCTATTATCCAGAAAACTACATGTTTACATATTGGCCCCTTATGTTCATGCATATCATATCTCACTAATCGTAAATCGGATTAAAATGATTTAAACATGTAAAATGCTTAGATTTTCATCTACTTTAATAATTTTCAACTTTCATTCATGTGAAAAATGTTTAGCTTGATGTTTCAATTTAATTTACATAAATGACTTGTTAAAATAGTTTATTTAATAACTAAATAACCGTAGCTCCGAATTTAATAAACTTTATATGTAAATGCGGTAGAAAAATGCATAGATTAACATGTTTCACTTACTTTGCATGTTTAATAACTATAAAATATGGTTTAGGGCAGAACAGTAGTAAATTAGAAATATGCATATGGGGATTTTCTGGAATTGTTGTTTGTTATTTCCGGCCTCATTTAAACTTGCCATGTTTGACAACATTTAATATTGTTGGGTACATAAACGGGAGAGAACTAAACAAATGAATGTGGTGTTCCGTCAATACACAACTCGTTGCATATTGAGCTCCACTTAACGTGTAGTATCGTTTGTTGCACTTTGCCATGCCATGAATCATTAAACCGGACATGCATCATACTTGGTTGCGCATGATGCCATGTTTATGTGATGGTTGTTTACCATGTTGGTTGATTCTTTCTGGCCGTGCTTCTTCTTGATAGTTCCGATTATGTTGCGTTGGTGAGGATTCGTTCGACTACGCCCATTCATCTTCTTCATGGATTCGGTCTTCTTCCTAGCGGGTTTTCAGGCAAGATGATAGTCACCTTGGATCTCACTACTATCTTTGCTATGCTAGTTGTCTCGATGCTATCGCTATGTCGCGCTACCTACCACTTCTTTATCAAGCCTCCCAAATTGCCTCTAACCTTTTTTCCACCATCCTAGCAAACCATTGTTTGGCTATGTTACCGCTTGGCTCAGCCCCTCTTATAGCGTTGCTAGTTGCAGGTGCAGTTACAGGTTGTTCCATGTTGGGACATGGATATCATGGTTATCATGGGATATCACAATATCTCTTATTTAATTAATTCATCTATATACTTGGTAATGGGTGGAAGGCTTAGCCTTTTGCTTGGTGTTTTGTTCCACTCTTGCCACCTTAGATTCCGTCATATCGGTGTTAAGTTCCTTGATTTTGCGTCCCTAACATGGTGAGGGTTTATGGGCCCCTCTTGACAGTTCGCTTTGAATAAAACTCTTCTAGCAAGGCCCAACATTGGTTTTAACATTTCCCAACCTAATAACTAGACATGATAATAAATTTGACGCATAGGGAGTTAGCGCTAGCTGAGGTTCGTTATTCAACCTAATACAGGGGGCCAGTGCTGATAGTGTTGGTCCCGAACAGAGCCACTTGCGGTGCCGCCCCCTTCACCCGGGGTATTTGGTTGCCATACGTAGTGTTCATCCGGTCGTGGCCTGAGACGACATACGCGCGACTACTATCAGGGTGTCGGCACGCCGGGAGGTCTTGCTGGACTTGTTTTACCATTGTCGAAATGTCTTGTGCACCGGGATCCCGAGTCTGATCGGACGTCCCACAATTGAGGATTGTCTCCGCGGATCGTGAGCTTGTCATGGGCTAAGTTGGGACACCCCTGCAGGGTTTAAACTTTTGAGAGCCGTGCCCTCGGTTATGTGGCAGATGGGATTTTTTAATACCTGGTTATAGAGAACTTGACACTAGATTCGAATTAAAATACACCAACGGCGTGCGTAACCGTGACTGTCTCTTTTCGGGTGCGTTCGAGAAGAGAACACGGTTGGGTCATGTTTGAACGTAAGTAGTTCAGGATCACTTCTTGATCATTAGTAGTTGGCGACCGTTGCGTAATTTCTCATCTTATTCTTGTACTCATAAGTTAGCCACCATATTATGCTTAGTCGCTTGCTGCAACCTCACCACTTATCCATTCTATACCCATTAAGCTTTGCTAGTATTGATATCCATGGTAATGGGATTGCTGAGTCCTCGTGGCTCACAGATTACTACAACAACAGTTGAAGGTACATGAAATGCGATGGTCTGACGCGAGTGCGATGCTTGCTTGTTTGGAGTTCGCCTTCTTCGGTCAAGGGATAGGTTCCGGGTTGGGGAGCCTGGGATTAGCAAGGTGGATGTCATTCTTCTTTTTCGTTTGATTTCATCCATAGTCAGATACTTCTCTTCTGCATGATGGTTGCTATGTATTGATGAACTGTTGTATTCATGTTGTAGCTTCTGGCGAGTGTAAGCCTTTACCTTGTATTCTCATCTATTTAGTACATGGTATGTTATAATGATATCCACCTTGCTATACGCTCTAAATGCTATTGTGCCCCAATCATGGATTCATTACGTGATTGAGATAGAATCGCATCTTGGGCGCTACAATACGGGGGACCACCAGCGTGAAAATCAGGGGGCGGGGGAGAGAGTTGGTTAGGAAGGTTACCTAAAACTTTATGTAAGTGTTCATAGATGTAGAATTATTGCTCATATCGTGGCATATCATGGCATGAAATAAATACTAGCTGCAAGAGGATATAAAAATGCACTACACTCATGTTGACAAGATGCTCATATGATGTATGCATTAAATCACACAAAAATAACAATAGGGCAAGTTATAACAGTTTTAGCACTTAACAACAACATGCCCTTTTGCAATGAAGATAATAACATGAACATGAACCGTAACATGAATGAAACAGCCACCAAGGGCACGTTTGGATTGGGGGACAAGGCGGTGCCGGGACGGAGGCATGCATATCGGGGCTCTGGCGAGGGAGCTTGGGCGCCCGACGGCGGGCATCCATGGCAGCGGCGGATCTGGGCTTGACGAAGCATCGGGCGGCGTGGGGAGATGGGTGGCGTCGACGGCGCTCGTCAGTGGGGCATGGAGGGGCTCGTTCTTGCCGGTGGCGGCGGCCTTGGGCGGCGAGGTCGGAGAGGTCCAGCGCTGGGAGATGTGGTCACTGGCGAGGTGAGGTCGAGGCACGGGCGGCGGGGAGGACGGCGCTTCGGTGCGCTCCGTCGACGGAGGTCGGCGGGGTCAAGGTCGATGGTAGGTGGTGCTCCGGTGAGGCCGAGGCAACGGTGGAGCTCTGGATCAAGAGATCCTCTCCCGATCTGGAGCACTGGGGCAAGCGAGCATGGAGGGGCACGGGGTCGCGGCCCGGTTCGGTCCGGATCTAGGCCCCGAAGGGCCGCGGCAGTGGGAGGCGCGGGGAGGACGTGTGGCGGCTCGGGGTTGGTCGAGACGACGGCTGGATGGCGCGCAGCCACTAGCGGCTCACCATGTGGCATGCGGGGGATGGGGCTCGCCGGAAAACGAGGACGAGGCGGCTGGAGGTGACTGGTGATGCGGTTTTCGAGGAGGATGCGGCGGCTGCATGAAGAAGGAGGGTAGGGTGACTAGGGATAGGTTTAGCCCAAATTTGGAAGGGTGTAGGTCTATGTATAGTGAAGGTTAGGGTTTGGGATTTTGGAGCCCTCCGACTACGATCCGACAGTTCCGGTGGGAGGGGTGGTTAGGATGGGCTAGGTGGGCTGCAAGTGGGCTGTGAAGAGGGGCTGGGCTCAGAGGTCAGAAAAGAAGAGCGGCCCGGAAATAGTTTTCGGAGACCGAAAACGTCCGACGTTTGACCTGCTATATGCCGCTATATGTTTAACAGATGGGCTATTAAACGGACTCCACACGTGACGAAATTTGGCAGGCGGTCTACCTACAATAAAACAAGACCGCACACCAACTACATCACATTACGAGAACATTTTTATCCCACTAATAAACAAATATTCGGAGGTGCCATGGGCGTGTGCGAGCGTGGTTGGACTCAGAATGGACAACGGAGAGAACTCGGAGACCCGGATGGATGCAAGTTTTGAAAAACATGCAAATGAAATGCACATGATGACATGGAAAAGTGCAACATGCAAGCGAATGACAAGGCAACATCGGCGAATAAATGGAAGACATCTGGAGCATCGTTCTCGGGTTGTCACATGGGGCGTCCACCATTGGGGCGGATGTGGCCCTGCCGGCCGTGACCCCACAGGGCAACCCCTCCGCCTCTCCAGGCGGCAGCGCCGCGTCGACGCCATCCGAAGAGCACCCCGCCGGTCCCCCAAGCACGACCAAGGGCACATCAAGGAAAGGAGGGGGTACCCTAGCTCCGACCAAGAAGGAGAATAAGAGGACGTGGGTCAATCCTGATGAGTAAGTAACCTACCTTGCCCTTGAGTTAAGAATAGATTGCCACTAGACCCATAGTACTCCCCTCCTGATGACCAAGTTGGGCGTCGTGATGAAGAAGTGGAAGGAGAGCCAAGAGCCGAAGGATCCCCTAGTCCTGAGGGAGCCGTTAGCCTCTGGTTGCGGCCATGGCGGGCGTGGAAATGCATCAGGCTGACCTGACGCAACCCCCGGGCGCTCGGGCAGCACCATGCCCGAGCATTCGAGTGATCCACCTACTCCTGTCGCCTTGTTGGCGCTGCCTGGAGGAACGTCCGTCAAGGGCACCGGGGCTCAGGAGGCGACACCCCTCATTGCGGCATCAACGGCCCCAACGCGGGTGGAGGAGGTGGTCCCTTGTCCCCTCGCGACGGAGCGCGCCCCTGAGGATGTGGTGATATAGCTTCAGGAGGGGCCAGCCCCCGCAGTCCAGCAGGATGCGAAGCTGTCCGCCCTTGTTGTGCCTGAAGGGAGCTTGGAGCCTCCGGTGCCCCAAGCTGCAATGCCACCACTTCCTTGACCACGGCGTTGGCTAATGCGCCTATGCCGCCTCCTCGCCAGTCCCTTGTGCTGGCGAACTGCGGCCCCCTCATCAGGCCCGAGGCCCTGGATAAAGCCTTCATCACCCTTGGCCGAATCCGGGCCGACCTCTAAGATGCCGATAGGTGCCTCACGAGGGAGCGCATGGGGCTTATTTTGGGGTGGCTCCAGGTCGACACATCCGCCAAGATGGCCTAGGTCGTGGTCGGAGCCTCGACCGCACAGGGTAGGTAGGAAGCCGCCGAAGCGAAGGAGGCTCGCGACGCGGCGCTGGCCAGTGCAGCATCTGCCGAGAAGCGCTGCAACGAGGCGGAGGCCAAGCTGATGACCCTTCAGGAGGAGTAAGTCGCGCAAGCCCAATGGCACCAGCAGCCGGAGGAGGGTCTCAAGGCCCGTGAAGCAAAGTTCACCGATCGTGACCCCAAGTTGGCCCAGGTGATCACTGATCAGGCCGGGGAGCGCGGTCGCCTGGCCAATCTGAAGGAGTAGGTGGACAAAGCCCAGGCGTCCCATGCCTAACACGTCTCCGAGGTGACAGCTTAGCTGGAGGCTAGGGAGAAGATCCTTATTTTTGCTGAGAAGAAGGCGGCCGAGGAACATGAAACCTTCCTCTCCATTGAGCTCAGGTCTCGTGAGGCGCTATGCTTTATATGTAGGGGAGGATACGTAGAGCTGCTGGTGGCCGCAGAAGGTGGCTTTGCGGGGCTATGCTCCAAGCTCGTCGAAGCGCTTGAGGGTGCCACCGCTGAGGTGGACTCCATCTTGGAGGAGGAGTGCCGCTCGCTCTTCATCGTAGCTGCGACGCACTTCTTTAGCCAGCTCTTCCTACGGGATCCGAGCTTCGACTTCGACGTGGTGATCCATCTGGTCGCTCTAGAGTCTCGCGCTGCTGCCGCGGAAGCCGTGAAGGGTCACGTGGATGCATTGCTAAAGAAGTTCCTCTGCATCCCCGATGCCGCACCCATTGTTGTGGAGGCCAGCAGCGGCGATGATTGTGGCAGCATCGCCGACGACGAGCTCCCTATGACCGGGACAGGCGGCGATGACGGCCAAGACGATGGTGGCGCTTCATCCTAGTTTTTATCCTGCAACATTTCTCGTGCCTCGCGGAGGCGTAAGACTTTTGTTTGAATTTGTGGAACACTTTATGCTTGTAATGACTGTTAGGACTCCGCAGTTTTCCTATTCGTGCTTGGTTTCTTTCCTGTTTGCTTTTGCACTCTGCGTCGGCAGGGCCGAGCCCCGCGCATACCTCGACCGCCGTTGGGGCGTCCGGATCGCCAGGACGACACCGAGGGGCGAGGGGCTACATGACTAGTGAGGCCCCTGAGTCACTGTGCTCAAGGGTCCCCCTTGGTGTACGAGAAGCCCTCATGAAGGAAACGTGTGTTGTGACGAAGTTAATCCGGTGTCCTCCATACCTTTCTTCGCCAGCTTTCACCCGAGAGGGACGCGGGAAGACCAGGTACAAGGGACCTGGTGAGGTGGTGTGTGCCAGGCTGGGCCTGAGCGTAGCCTCCATATCCAGCCCCCTCATGCGCGCATTCTAGGGGAATGCGGCATGACAGGGCCGTGAAGCAATCCTGAGGTTGGTGCAACCCCTAGGGTCCCCTCAGTTGTTTATCCACCAGCGCGGAGCACGGGGCTTCCACTTGGGCATGGGCATAGTCGTTGTGTGACCGTCTCATCCACCAACGTGGAGCATGGGGCTTCCACTTGGGCGTGGGTGGGAGTTCCCATGGGGGCAGACTCCTGGGCATGTACAACCCCGTTCGTACGTGTGGCTAGCATGACAGAATGGGAGGAGGTGTATCTGGGCACCCGTGAGCCAGCGCGGGACTCACGAGGTCCTACCTCAAGGTGGGTTGCACCTGAATCTTCTAGCGCCGAGCGCGCTTATGAGACCTATGTGGTGGGGACGCCCTGCGCTAAATGAACCTCCGAAGGTTATCGCATGAGAAGGCCGAACACCAATGACCCCAGGAGGTTACGTGAATGTTGCCGACCCGCCAGACAGAGCTCAGCCATTGGTTTTATCGACACTGCATGGACGGACCCGAGCACAGATGCCGTGCCCAGTCTTCTCATGCAACAATCCCATAGAAAGACACCCAGCGCATGGCTCCCGTGACGGCAAAGCGCCAAACTGTTGTTGTATGAACCAGGCTGTGCACCCTTACTCATCCACTTGCGATTAGCCTATGCGAGAACAAGGCACCAAGGACCCGGGGAGGTGACACACATGGGAGCTGGCCCACGAGACAGAGCTCGGTCGCTTGGGTTTAAAAATGCTGCAGGGACGGACCCGAGCACAAACGTCACGCCAGTCCTTAATCATGAGGCGGTCGCGGGCAGGTTTGTGAGGGTGCAGCGACATTCACGGTGGCGAAGCACCGGACGTGCAGGTTGGAATACTTAGGAAATTCATAAAGGCAAAGCCAGTCCTGGTACATGTGCAAAACGATACAGTTGTAGGGGCGAGCCCTGATTACTTGAGGATAATGCAGCCTGAGGGGTGCCCTCAACTGAACAAACCAAAAAGTCACCTGGCAGCAGTGTTGTAGACGCGTCAAGGTAGCTGGAGACGCATGCCGCAGAAGTTGCTCCACATGAGCTAGACGGCTCCTAAGGCTTGGGGAGCTGGCGAAGCCTAGGGGGCTCGCACGGGTCCGAGGCCTCCTCAGACATGACCGCCTAGCATCTGGCCTCGTGACACGCCATAGCATGCTACACGAAGCGCTGGTACAAGGTGCCCACATTCAGCGATCCAAACGGCATGCTGATCTAGCTGTAGGGGTAGCCTCCACTCCGGCCTACGCGCGAGGGCCAGAAGAGACCCTGCGAAGCGGCCCTATTGAGGCCTGGGATGTTGACGCAGATGCATAGCTCGCTGCCCATGTTGAGGGCTACGACCCTCTGGGTGGTGCGGGGCGGTGCTCACCACGTATTGTCTGCGTCTCCTGAAGCTCCTCAATCACCTTGGTAATGAATACTCATGCGCCTGGTGCCTCATGCCTCGCTCCTTGCTGGCAGGGGCGTGTGTTGGAGCACACCTCCAAGTGGTGCCCGAGCACCTCCCTCGTCGCACTATTCAGGTCAGAGGCTCTCTAGATGGAAGCCCCTCAGCCTGTCTTGAGGGAAGTGTTGGGCGCACATTCCTATGCGGAGGAAGGGCCGCCCCAGCAGTGGGCACGGAACCTGAGGCGCCGTCGGCAAGCACTCCAGCCTCACGACGATTCTTGGGGAGAAGCTTCTTCTTCTTGGGGGTGGCCTCGGGAGGCAGAACAACACCATCATTGTCAGAGTTTTCAGCTGCAGCAGCCTGGTAGGAGCGCTTGAGGGAGCACACCGCATGTTTCTCATCACTGGCGACCGTGACGATGCTGCCACACCCCTCATCTTGAGGACATTGTAGACATGGTGGGTTGCCGCCATGAACTTGGCGAGGGCAAGGTATCCAAGGATGGCATTGTACCGGAGGCCGATGCAGGCGATGTCAAAGT
The DNA here is from genome assembly GCF_018294505.1 of Triticum aestivum. Lineage (NCBI taxonomy): Eukaryota > Viridiplantae > Streptophyta > Magnoliopsida > Poales > Poaceae > Triticum > Triticum aestivum. Next base: position 311,606,540 of record NC_057803.1, read on the forward strand.
CGATGAGCTTGGTGTGGTAGTTGTCGCGTGTGCCAAAGGTGACGAGAAGGCACACCTGCCCCAGGAGTATGGTGGAGCCGTCGGTCACTCCTGAGAAGGGCTTGGTGGGCAGGAGCTGATCATAGGGCACTTGGAGCATCTCAAACGTCTCAAGGGAGAGAACATTGAGCCTCGCGCCACCATCGATGAGGGGTTTGGTGATGAGACGTTGCTGATGGTGGGCGTGCAGAGCATGGGAAGCAAGCATGATGCGGCCGAGCACTTGAGGTGGTCCTTGGAGTGGAAGGTGGTAACGCACCATGACCACTTGAGGGGACGCACAACCTCTAGCTTCGGGAGGGCCACGTTAACTTCATGAGCAAACTGCTTCAAGATGCAATGTGAGGCAGGGGCCTGAGCACTGCCCAGGATGCAGGCAATCACATGAGGTTCTTGGAAGCCCCCAGCCCCATCATCCTGTCAGTTGTCGTCATTTCTCCTTGGCGGCGGCAGCGGAGGGAGGCCGACATTGCCCTGAGGACGGGCCTCACGAGGCTGGTCACACCAGGGCTCGTCACAAGGCTCATCATGCCAGCGGTCCTCGCGATGCTGGTCGCGCGAGTCCTAACGAGGGTCACGGTTGTCCTAGCAGCCTCCGTAGTGTCCTCCTCCACGGCCATAGCTATGGTCGCCACGTGCAGGATGGTGGCTGAGGCGTCCATCGTGGAGGGCCCTTATTTCCTGGCAGTCTTTGGTGTTATGGCTGTGTACGTTGTGGAAGATGCAGAATGGGCGGTTACCCCTGGGAGGCTCGTCGTGGTCATGGCCACGCTTCATCTCGGGTTCAGCTACAAGCATGACGGGACCCTTGCGCTTCGCCTCCTTAGACTTGGCCTTCTTGTCTTTGGGGTCAGCCTCCGGGAGCTCGATGAGTGAGAGGCGGCCCTCTTCGTCCCTTGCGCACTTGATTGCCAGTTTCAACATCTCTAGGGCTGAGCACAAGTCCTCGTGGATAGCGAGCTCCACCTTTATTTTGACGTATCGGACGCCGTCGATGAATGCTGAGATGATGGCCTCGTCCGACGCCTTTGGGATCTTGAGGCGAATGTTTGTGAAGCACTCTGTGTACTTGTGCAGGATCTCGCCCGTCTGCTGCTTCACACGCCGCAGGTTACCCACCACAGGGGCGCGGTCATGGGTGCCCTGGAAGATGGCGATGAAGCGCTCGCGACGCTCATCCCTAGAGGAGATCAACCCCTCCACGAGGTGCATGAGCCAGGAGCATGCGCCGTCCTTGAGAGCCATGGGAAACCAGTTCATCATGACCTTTTCTTCACCGTTCGCTGTCTTGATGATCAGCGAGTAGAGCTGGAGGAACTCCGCAGGTGGGGGTACCATCGTAGCGTGGAGGCAGGTCTGGCCTGAACTTGCCAGGCCAAACGACGCGGCACAACTTTGGGGTGAAGGCGCGGCAGCCCGCTACACTCACGGGTGCAGGCCGCATGGGTGGAGCTCGATCATGATGCCCACGCACCACAGCCTCTGGTGGCACGTGCTCTTAACGCTGACGTGGTTGCGCGGGGAGCGCACATGCGTCACCTTGGGACCGCTGCACCACCTGGTAGCTTGCCTCATCGCACGTTGCCGCCCCATGCTGTAACACCCACGATGCAGTTATATCTCCCATGTGTCGGAGCACGACTTAGAGGCATAACCGCATAGTAGGCATGTCGTAAGAGGGGTAATCTTTACACATCCCATGTACTGAATAAGAAAGGGATAAAGAGTTGACTTACAGTCGCCACTTCACACAATACATAAATACAGCATTACATCATCCAGAATACAATCAAGGTCCGACTACGGAACCAAATAAAGAAAGACAACCCCAAATGCTAGATCCCCGATCGCCCCAACTGGGCTCCTCTACTGATCATTCGGAAAAGACACATAGTAACGCCCCAAATCCTCGTCAAACTCCCACTTGAGTTCGGTAGGTCCCCTGCACTGGCATCATCGGCACCTGCATATGTTTGGAAGTAATCTGTGAGTCACCGGGACTCAACAATATCACACCCTCGCGATCAAGACTATTTAAGCTTAAGGTAGGAAAGGGGTAGTGAGGTGGACCTGCAACAAGCACTAGCATATATGTGGCTAACTTACGCAAATGAGAGCGAGAAGAGAAGCAAAGCACGGTCGAGAAGCTATAAAGATCAAGAAGTGATCCTGAAACTACTTACGTTCAAGCATAACACGAGACCGTGTTCTCTTCCCGGACTCCGCCGAAAAGAGACCATCATGGCTACATACGCGGTTGATTCATTTTAATTAAGTTAAGTTTCAAGTTCTCTACAACCGGACATTAACAAATTCCCATCTGCTCATAACCGCGGGCACGGCTTTTGAAAGTTCAAACCCTATAGGGGTGTCCCAACTTAGCCCATCACAAGCTCTCACGGTCAACGAAGGATATTCCTTCTCTCAGGAAGACCCGATCAGACATGGAATCACGGTTACAAGACATTTCGACAATGGTAAAACAAGACCAGCAAAGCCACCCGAATGTGCCGAAAAATCCCGATAGGATCTGCACATATCTTGTTCTCAGGGCACACCGGATAAGCAATCCGTACAACTAAAACCAGCCCTCAAGTTTCCCCGAGGTGGCGCTGCAAGGGGCTCTAGTTTGGACCAACACTCAGAGGAGCACTAACCCGGGGGTTTAAAATAAAGATGACCCTTGAGTCCGTGGAATCCAAGGGAAGAAGGCTTAGGTGGCAAATGGTAAAACCAAGGTTGGGCCTTGCTGGAGAGGTTTTATTCAAGGCGAACTCTCAAGGGGTTCCCGTTATAACCCAACCGCGTAAGGAACGCAAAATCAAGGAACATAACACTGGTATGACAGAAACTATGGCGACAAGAGTGGAACAAAACACCAGGCATAAGGCCGAGCCTTCCACCCTTTACCAAGTGTATAGATGCATTAAAGTAAACAAGATATAATAATGATATCCCAATAATAAACATGTTCCAACAAGGAACAAACTTCATCTCCACCTGCAACTAGCAACGCTATAAGAGGGGCTGAGCAAAGCGGTAACATAGCCAAACAATAGTTCGCTAGGAAAGGTGGGTTAGAGGCTTGACATGGCAATATGGGAGACATGATATAGCAGGTGGTAGGTATCGCGGCATAGCAATAGATCGAGCAACTAGCAAGCAAAGATAGAAGTGATTTCGAGGGTATGGTCATCTTGCCTGCAAAGTTCTCAGAGTTGACGGAAGCTTGATCCTCATAAGCATACTCAATGGGTTTCTCGATCACGAACTCGTCTCCCGGATCTACCCAAGGCAAGCACACAAGCAAAAGACCAACAATCAATCACGGTGCAATGCGCAAGCAACATGATGCAAAACATGGCATGATATGCGGGATGTGATATGCAATGCATATGCGTGCTTCGGAAAGGAAAGATTGAACCAGGCCTTAACTTGGCAAACCAAGTGTGCCTATGGAAAGGTGAGATGATTTCGGTCGAAATCGATATAAAGATCACCGGAATCGGATGCATGGTTTGCAAATGGAAATCAAAACAAGAATGGCACAAATTTTGTGATTAACATTACGATGCCATCTAGAGTGCAACAAGAAACTAAGCTACTACACTCCAACTTATCAAAAAGGCACATGACAGTGATCTACTCAAGATGCTTGACAAAAGATGAACACTGAGCTACGGCTAAATCACTCAAGAGCAGGTTTAAACAAGCATGGCAAAAGTGCAAAAGATATCAGCATCACAGACTTCCTGAAAAAAATAACATGTCAGGAATTAACATCAGGAAGCAATGTTTAGAGTAAGCAAACGACAAGATGCAGGAACAAAACATAGCAATACAAGGCATGGTATGAATCTACTCAAAGCATAGAACAGAAGTCCTTGACTTACCATAAGCCAAAAAGGATCAGAAGATATGATGGCACCCATGTAAACATAGCAAGTTCACTAACAGATTCAGACTTAGCAGAAAAACTGAGCATGGCAAAACAGAGTTATGAAGGCCTCTTTGCAAGCTCGATTCACTCACCACAAGGCATTGCATGACAAACTAAGCATTCTACCAGCAAGAATACATGATCATAAGGCTAACCATGGAAAGAACAAGTTAATAGCATGCTTGGATCAACTACAACAACCTTGGCAAAATTGATTAACACGTAAACAATCTGCCAGGAACATTTTATAGCAAAAGTAGAGAAAGATTAAGTCATGCAAGGGACTCCATAAATGCAAACAGGGACATGGATGGATAGAGCACAACCATATGTCCAAATCATCCTTAATGAAGATACTCAAACAAAGCATGGATCTCTCTGTAGCAACATGAATACATGGCATAAAAATAACAGCAGGAAATGATTTAGTGAAATTCCCGAGATCCTGAAATTTAATGCATCTATATACTTGGTAAAGGGTGGAAGGCTCAGCCTTATGCCTGGTGTTTGGTTCCACTCTTTCTGCCCTAGTTTCCGTCATACCGGTGTTATGTTTCTTGATTTTGCGTTCCTTACGCGGTTGGGGGAATGGGACCCCCTTGACAGTTCGCTTTGAATAAAACTCCTCCAGCAAGGCCCAACCTTGGTTTTAACATTTGCCACCTAAGCCTTTTCCCTTGAGTTCTGCAGACTCAAGGGTCATCTTTATTTTAAACCCCCGGGCCAGTGCTCCTCTGAGTGTTGGTCCAACCTGTCAGCCATCGGTGACCACCAGGGGCAACTTTGGGTTGGCCTACCGGAAGTTTGGACAATCCGGTGAGCCCTGAGAACGAGATATGTGCAGCTCCTATCGGGATTTGTCGGTACATCGGGCGGCTTTGCTGGTCTTGTTTTACCATTGTCGAAATGTCTTGTAACCAGGATTCCGAGTCTGATCGGGTCTTCCTGGGAGAAGGAATATCCTTTGTTGGTCGTGAGAGCTTGTGATGGGCTAAGTTGGGACACCCCGGCAGGGTATAAACTTTTGAGAGCCCTGCCCACGGTTATGTGGCAGATCGGAATTTGTTAATGTCTGGTTGTAGAGAACTTAACACTTGACTTAATTAAAATGCATCAACCGCGTGTGTAGCCGTGATGTTCTCTTCTCGGTGGAGTTCGGGAAGTGAACACGGTTCTTGTGTTATGCTTGAACGTAAGTAGCTTCAGGATCACTTCTTGATCACTTATAGTTTCTCGACCATGCGTTGCTTCTCTTCTTGCTCTCTTTTGCGTAAGTTAGCCACCATATATGCTTAGTGCTTTGCTGCAGCTCCACCTCACTACCCTTTCCTACCCTTAAAGCTTAAATAGTCTTGGTCTCGCGGGTGTGAGATTGCTGATTCCTCGTGACTCACGGATACTTCCAAACAATTGCAGGTCCCGATGATATTGGTGCAGGTGACGTAACCCAGCTCAAGTGGGAGCTCGATGAAGATCTTGTTCGTGTGTTGTTTCGTTTCCTGTTGATCAGTATTGGAGCCTAGTTGGGGCGATCGGGGATCTAGCATTTGGGGTTGTCTTCTTTTATTTTGGTTCCGTAGTCGGACCTTGTTTGTATTCTGGATGATGTATATTTAACTTGTATTTGTGTGAAGTGGCGATTGTAAGCCAACTCTTTATCCCTTTCTTATTCAGTACATGGGATTGTGTGAAGATTACCCCTCTTGCGACAAACCTACCATGCGGCTATACCTCTAAGTCGACCCCGACACGTGGGAGATACAGCCGCATTATGGGTGTTACAAGTTGGTATCAGAGCCATCCCCAACTTAGGAGCCCCCTGCTTGATCGAATCGCTGACGTTGTTGAGTCTAGAACAAAATGTTTTGAGTCTTAGGATTATATATATATATATATATATCGGATAGTAGGATTCTTTTTACTCCTCCGTCCCTTCGTCGCTCTGGTGAGGCCTCCTGGCGTAGAAGTTTTGACTTTTCTCCCCTCAAATTTCACTAAAAAAATTTTAGGATCACGCGGGTATCTTGGAATCATTCCGATAGTCTTGTGACGAGAACATTGTTCTTGGTGCCTCCTGGCATTTAGGGGTTGTGGCAGTGTCCCTGGGAGATGAGGTCCGAGGTGTTGTCGTCACAATTTTATCGTTGTAGTTATAGAATGCCTGAGTTCGCCAACATCGAAAATCTCTTTTACGCAGTTGTTGGTGAGATAACCTCGACACCACCTAGTACTGGGCGGGAGTTCGGGAGTATTGCCATAACTCGTATAACAGATGCTTTTTGAAGGTTGAGGTACATGATTTCCGAAGGTTTCTTGGTTATGTGTTGAAGGATGGATACAGCTGGATGTAGGGATTGTTAGTTTGGGTGAGATATTATGCTTCCCCTGTATCCCCAACACCTGATTGCATAACCATAAAGCTTCGGGAGTTTATAAGTGGGAATTCAAGTATCACGTAGGATGTCTTTCCAACAAACACATGATACGATATGTGCTCTATCATATGTTTGTTTCTAGCTTATTCTGCAAGCTAGATCCTTTGTTTTATTTTGGTTTGTGGTATTCGAGTTGCTTCAATGTCAAGTGTTGATTCCATGCCTTCCCTAAGAATATTTCTATGTGGATGCTAATCCTTCTTGATCATCAAGGTTTTCTTTTCAATTCTTTCCAACTAGTGTGCTTCTCTTCAAGTGGATCTGATCATTTTCAACATCCGCAAGATCAACTCTAAGTTTTCTCAACGTTGTTCATTCCATCTGCCAAGTTGCCTTTATTTTCCCACCCACCCACCCTTTTTCTTCGAGGATTCAGATTTCTTAATCATGTATCCTTTTATTTGTGATAAGTCTCTTCATTCCTTTCAATCAATGTTCTTATCCGGTGATTCTTAGGAAGATACTAAGGAAGCTTCAAGTTTATTATTCTTCATTCTCTTTTCTTCTCTAGTGGATTTAATTCAAGCTTTGTCGATCATATCCTTTCCTCGTTTCAAATGTCTTCTCATGCCGGTGCACCTCTTCATCATCCACTTCTCATTATTCAATTATTCCGGAGTGCTGAAGATATCTCATAAGATTCACGGTTACATTCTTGATTCCGTTCAAGTTATTTCGAGGTTGTTATCTCATTCCAGCCATTTAATTCAATCGACGCATTCTCTATTTTAAATCGTTAAACGGTGTTTCTCTTGAGTGGGCCCTAACCCACAGGTCTTTTCCCAGGATCCTACCTAACTCTTCTAATTTTCCGGAGCTACTCTCAAATTCTTTTCCAAGTTTGACGTAAGAATGAATTATCATCAGTCATAGGTCTTTCTCGAAGATCTTTCAAATTCGTTTCATCTTTGGCTCAACCTTTCCTCTTTTAATCATCCCGGAGTGTCTCAACAATTCTTGATGGTGTTTCTGTCGTCATTCTCGGTATTTGAAGACCAAAGAAGAGTTTTTTCCTCCAAATCTTGCTCCATTCTCTTCAAGATTTATGGTCAAGCTTTATGCCATCATCTCATCATTGTTTTCGATTGTGAGAATTCTTTTCACCCATCCGGACCAATTCAGGAGTCCTTTCAGTTTGATTCTCCGGAGCCCATCATCTCAGAATTATTCATTCCAGCTTTCGGCTCTCGTTCTCCAAATCTTACCGGTGCATCATTCAAGTATTCTCTAATCAGTTCGCGATCTCTTCATTCTTTTGCATCTTGATTCACTCAAGTATCTTCGTTCATTTTCAATCCTTACGGTGGTTCGTTCAAGATTTCTCTTCCTTCATTATCATATCAATTTATTCGTTGTTTCAATCCTACTGGTGGTTCGTCAAAGACCTTCCCAAGTTGGCGCTATATCTATCTTAATGCTTTCTACGAGAATAAGTAGTATGCCAAATCCGTTGCTTGTCATCAATTTAAATTGGTGAAGGATACACATAACATAATTCTTATTCTTGCTTCATCCAACTGATGGATTCATTCTTCTGGAGTTTGTTCACGATGAGTAAATTCTCAGTTCAAGTGCTTCATACTTTCTCGGAGTTCCAAGATCTCTCAATTTTATCACCACGAAGATTCATCTAAGTCCTTGCAAGGATTCACCTTGTGTTTTCAATTTCTTTTCCCTTTTGTTTGATCATTCTTTCATTACCAGAGTTCTCATGAAGGCTCAACATGGAGGTTCGTCAAGGATTCTTTTCATTCTTCAATTGTTCTTGAAGATTTCTCTCGAAGGTATGACCCACAAAACTATACGCAAAGATAAACATGGTACTCAACACATGTTTGTTTTGAGGAGATCGATTACTCCTCATCTTGCATTCCGAAGTGCAATTCTTTCTACCTTATCTTTTGAGATGGGGTTATGTCATTTTTGACAATTTCTGTGTGTTTCATGATTCACAAGTTCAGGAATGGGATATTTAAACCCATCACCTTCTTCCTTGGAGTTATCTTGGTATAGATTTCACCTAAAGCCTTCCATTGGGAATGTTGCCATTATGGTGCTTATCTATGATCCAATTTTCGCTTCTCATCTCGATGAAAGAGTTTTTATCTCCTTGTTGATCTCAATCCAATTTATTCATTTTGTTAGTGGCTGGTCTTCACCTCATAATTTGGGGATGTTTTCCTTAAGACCATTGAAAATCATATCTTCTGTTGTTGATTTCCAACAACTCCGTTCAACCTTTCATAAGAGTGCTCTCTCAAGTTCAGTTGTGAGAGATGTTGGTTCTCTCATCTCCGTTCTTTTCATTCCATTCTTACATTTGTTCCATAGGCATTGTGATGTTGCTCTCTTCGACCCATCATCTTGTTTTGTCAAGATCATGTTCAACTCCTTCCATTTACAGTCGTAGTGCTGTCCAAATTATATCATTCTTGTTCCTTCTCTATCTTGTTTTCAACCGGAGTGCTTGCTTGTATTTCTTGTCCATTGGAACCCTTTTTCTTATGTCTTTCAACCTACAAGGTTCTAGTAATGTTCCTTGTTCCTCTTTTCTAACGGAGTGTTTTCAACTTTGTTCATCTCCGTTGTATTCTCTTCTCGAAATTGGTTAACCTAGCAAGGTTCTTTGGTTTCACTCGTTTATCAAAGAAGCAACTTAGTTTTACCTCTTCTTTTCCTCTCCGGCTTCTCTACAATGCCAGCCTAGATCTCGGGACGAGATCCTCTCGTAGTGGTGGAGTGTTGTGACGCCCCAAGACCGGAGCTTCAGGTGCCTTCCATGATTTTTGGGTTTCCTCGTGTGATTTGTTTGGTTCGTTGCATTCATCAATTGCATAATGTGCATTGCATCATGTCATCATGTAACCCGTTTTAAAACTCCACTAAATAAATTGCATGGATCTTCGGTCCATTTAAACCGAGGGAATTCACATGGTGTTTCTCTTCAAAACATATCCTCCCAATATTAGGGAGCTATATCAAATATTCCTTTAATTTGGAATTTATCACAACACACTTGCAAAAATAACCCCATGCTATTTCTGCTTCGAGTTGATCCCCAAACCTTGCCGACAATTCCTTCCCCATTTTTGAGGCTCCTCCGAAAATCTTAACATTTTTGGACACTTCTAATTCATAGTCCTTGTTCAAACCTTTTGAATTAAATTCAAATGACTTTGAATTTAATTCTTGCAATCATGTCCACTCCTATTGTTCATGGATCATACACATTTTTGCGAGTCAGGGAAATTTATCCCCATGCCCAAACTCTTTCTCTACCCTTTTTCTTTTCTTCCCTTTTCTTTCTCTTTTTCTGCTGTTTTGAAAAGAGTAAAATAAGGGAGAGACAGCCGACCAGGCCTCTGGCCTTTTCCTTCCCACCAAATTGGCCTAAGGCCCAACCTCCGGCCTCCCTAGGCACAACCCTCCCTCTCTACTGGGCCGGCCTCCAAGGCCCAGTCGCACCACCGACACCTAACCCTAGGCCGACCGAACCCTCATCTCGCGCCGCCAGTCCTAGCGCCCCATCTCCCTCGTCTCCCAACTTCTCGCGCCTGAACCCCATGGCCCGGCACCCGCAACTCCTTCCTCCACCACCGCTGCCCTGCACCATCTCGTGGACCGCACTGCCCCGTCGACCCGCGTCCTCCTTCCCGTTCGTCCTGCTCGCCAGGAGCCTGAGCCCCATCGGAGTTCCCCTCGTCCTCATCGTCCAGCACCAGCGCCGCCCTGCTGCTTCGTTCGGTGTGACGTCCAGCCGCCGTGCCGCCATGTAGCAGCACCACCGGCCTCGACCTACGCCTCCACCGGCTCCTCTACCTCGCCGCCGAGCAACTGCAGTTGCGCCATGGCCTTCCTCCTCCCACGCCCTGCTTCTCGCCGGTGACCAGGACCAGCCCCGACCTCCTCTGTTTTTCCTCCTGCTTCGCCGGCCTAGTCCGCCTCGTCGCCGTCCTTCCAGCACCGCCTTGAGCTCGTCATCGCCTTGCTTCGCCTCCTGGCAGGCAACAGCAGCGTCCACCTCGCCCCTCGTTGGCCTTCGACTCCTGCTCGATGCCAAGACCGCGGCTCCATGTCCCTGTGGACGCCATGTTCTTTTTCGGAGACCTCTCCAAGACCAGGATACGCCGAGACGCCTTTGTGGGTTCTTTTCGCCAAGTACCGACGACCGCAGATTTTGGGACGTGCCAAGTTCCGTTTAAAGATGTTCAACTTCATCCGATGTGGATTTCGACAAGTACCACGACGCCCAGAGCCCTCGGATACGTTAAGTTTGACTACACTGCGAGACGAAGAACGCCAAGTACATCTCCGAAAACGAACATGTACCACTATGTCCGGAGGCATCGGATCCGTCAAGTCCAACAACGACTGTGTACAACTATTGGCGACCTCGAACGACTACAAAACATGAACCTCTACTTCCCCTTCAAAACGTGTACCACTACCGCCACCCGAACGTCTACGGAACATGTACCACGACCATCGCTGAAGACCCCGTGGACGTCAAGTTCTGTGTCGTGACCCTGAACATCTACGGACATGAACCACTACTTCCCTCGACGACCCGTGAATGACTACTTCCTCTATGAACCGATCAGCTTCGAAACGCATGCTTCGAAGGTATAACTGCTGAGAACGACCGTCCGAGAACGAATGCATGTGTTGTATGAGATGCATGTTTGGATGTTGTATCTGCGCGTGAACCTTAGTCGTTCCCCTCTTTTGCCTTGTCACCGAAATGTGGGAACCCGGTATCCGGGAGCACCCCACCATCCTTGCATGACACGCTCCCGTCACTTTTCCTTTTGCACCGGTATCTTCATGAGCTACCAGAACCAATATGTTGTCGTGGCTTCATTTTTGGATTCGTAGCCGTGGCATCCCTTTCGTTTTCCGCCACGATGACAAATGCTTCATAATATGCTCATGTCAACATTTTCATAAAATTGCATAAACTTGAACATGTCATCCGCATCATGATAACAACATCAAGAATGTTTAAATTGTTGTTTGCTTCAATTGCTAATTTGTAACACCCACGATGCGGCTATATCTCCCATGTGTCGGAGCATGACTTAGAGGCATAACCGCATAGTAGGCATGTCGCAAGAGGGATAATCTTTACACATCCCATGTACTGAATAAGAAAGGGATAAAGAGTTGGCTTACAATCGCCGCTTCACACAATACATAAATATAGCATTACATCATCCAGAATACAATCAAGGTCTGACTACAGAACCAACATAAAGAAAGACAACCCCTAATGCTAGATCCCCGATCGCCCCGACTGGGCTCCACTACTGATCAACTAGAAACGAAACAACACAATGAATAAGATCTTCATCGAGCTCCCACTTGAGCTCAGTTGCGTCACCTGCACTGGTATCATCGGCACCTGCAAACTGTTTGGAAGTAATCTATGAGTCACGGGGACTTAGCAATCTCACACCAGCGCGATCAAGACTATTTAAGCTTATGGGTAGGAAAAGGTAGTGAGGTGGAGCTGCAGCAAGCACTAGCATATATGGTGGCTAACTTATGCAAATGAGAGCGAGAAGAGAAGCAAAGCTCGGTCGAGAAGCTAAAAGATCAAGAGGTGATCCTGAAACTACTTACGTTCAAGCATAACACAAAACCGTGTTCACTTCCCGGACTCCGACGGAAAGAGACCATCACGGCTACACACGATGTTTTCATTTTAAATGAGTTAAGTGTCAAGTTTTCGACAACCGGATATTAACAAATTCCCATCTGCTCATAACCGCGGGCACGGCTTTCGAAAGTTCAAAACCCTACAGGGGTGTCCCAACTTAGCCCATCACAAGCTCTCACGGTCAACGAAGGATATTCCTTCTCCCAGGAAGACCCGATCAGACTCGGAATCCCGGTTACAAGACATTTCGACAATGGTAAAACAAGACCAGCAAAGCTGCCCGGATGTGCCGACAAATCCCGATAGGAGTTGCACATATCTCGTTCTCAGGGCACACCGGATGAGCCAGACGTTGGGTTGGCATAGACCCTGGTTGCCCAGGGGGCGCCGGACATCGCCTAGGTTGGACAAACACTTAGAGAAGCACTGGCCCAGCGGTTTAAAATAAAGATGACCCTTGAGTCTGCAGAACCCAAGGGAAAAAGGCTTAGGTGGCAAATGGTAAAACCAAGGTTGGGCCTTGCTGGAGGAGTTTTATTCAAAGCGAACTGTCAAGGGGATCCCATTCCCCCAAGTGCGTAAGGAATGCAAAACCAAGGAACATAACACCGGTATGACGGAAACTAGGGCGGCAAGAGTGGAACAAAACACCAGGCATAAGGTCGAGCCTTCCACCCTTTACCATGTATATAGATGCATTAATTAAATATGAGATATTGTGATATCCCAACAATAACCATGTTCCGACATGGAACAAACTCCATCTTCACCTGCAACTAACAACATGATAAGAGGGGCTGAGCAAAGCGGTAACATAGCCAAACAACGGTTTGCTAGGACAAGGTGGGTTAGAGGCTTGACATGGCAATATGGGAGGCATGATATAGCAAGTGGTAGGTATCGCGGCATAGGAATAGAGCGAGCAACTAGCAAGCAAAGATAGAAGTGATTTCGAGGGATGGTCATCTTGCCTGCAAAGTTCTCCGAGTTGATGAAAGCTTGATCCTCGTAAGTGTACTCAATGGGTTCCTCGATCACGTACTCGTCTCTCGGCTCTACCCAAATCAAGAACACAAGCAAAGGACCAACAATCAATCACGGTGCAATGCGCAAGCAACATGATGCAAAACATGACATTACATGCGGGATGTGATACGCAATGCATATGCATGCTTCGGAATATAAAGATTGAACCAGGCCTCAACTTGGCAAACCAAGTGTGCCGCTGGAAAGATGAGTTGATTTTAGTCGAAATCGATATAAAGATCACCGGAATCGGATGCACGATTTGCAAATGGCAAGCAAAACAAGAATGGCACAATTCTGCGATTAACAGCACGATGCCATCTAGAATGCAACAAGAAACTAAGCTATTGCACTCCAACATAGCAACAAATCATATGGCAGTGATCTACTAAAGATGCTTGACAATAGATGAACACTGAGCTACGGCTAAATCACAACATAGCTGGTTCAAACAAGCATGGCAAAAGTGCAAAAGATATCAGCATCACAAACTTGGTGACAATAACATGGCAGGAATTAACATCAGGAAGCAATGTTTAGAGAAAGTTAACAACATGCTACAAGAACAGAACATAGCAATACAAGGCATGTCATGAATCTACTCAAAGCATATAACAAAAGTACCTTACTGACCATAAGCCAAAACGGATCAGAAGACATAATGACACCCATGTAAACATAGCAAGTTTCGTTACAGTTTCAGACTTAGCAGAAAACTGGACATGACATAAACAGAATTATGAAGGCATGTTTGCGAGCTCGATTCACTCATCACAAGGCATTGCATGACACGATAAGCATAGCAATATCAAGAAGACATGTTCATGAAGCTAACCATGGCAAGAACAATCTCATAGCATTCATGGATCAACTACAACAACCTTGGCAAAATTGATTAACACGTAAACAATCTGCCAGGAACATTTTATATCAAAAGTGGAGAAAGATTAATACATGCTAGGATACTACATAAATGCAAACAGGGACATGGATGGATAGAGCACAACCATATGTCCAAATCACCCTTACTGAACATACTCAAAAGAATCATGGATCTCTCTGTAGCAACATGAATACATGGCATTAAAATAACATCACGGAAAGGACTTTGTGAAATTCTAAGTTCCTGAAACAGCAATATTACGAGAGCTAATTTGCATGCTTGTGCTAGTCACCACATTGATCACAAAAATACATGGCATACACCCCTGTAAAGATGGCATGGCATAGCCCAAAACACATGTAGAGCTCAAGTCCATATGCAGCACACAATAATCATGGCAAAAATGACAAATGCTCATGACCTGTTAATAATCAGCACCTAACATTTTATAGCACTCTTGCATCAATGATTTGGGCATCAAGATGGACTCAAACAAGCATGTTACAATGGAACAAAATGAAGAGCACATCATGATGAACATTTTGATATATGGCACGCACAAAACGGAGCTACGATTATAGAGTTATGGTAGGATGAACAGGGCAATAAAATGTTACAGAAAAAAACTTGGAGATGAAAACGACCTCCGGATCCCAGATCTAGGGTTTCACACGATCTACGAGGTTCACCGGGATTCCTTGCCGGAGTTGACGGGGAAGACGGCCGGAGTGGGAGACGGGGTCACTTGAGACGGTGAGGACGGATCTAGGCGGCGCGACAATGGAGCTTGCCGGAGACGCCGCGGCGAGGTCCGGCGGGGCGCGCGATTGGTCCGGTCGCCGGCGCGAGGAGCAGGGGCAGCATGTTGGGTGGCGTGGCCGCGGGCGACGCCGGTGAGGCTGCGGCGAACGGTGGTAGGCGGAGTCGGGCGCGGTCGGAGGAGATCGGGCGGCGGGCGGTGGTCGCGCGCTGGCGGAGCGGTAGGGCGCGGGCGGCGGACAGCTCGGGCCACGGGCGACGCGTGGGCCGGCTGCGGGCCCCGCGGGCCAGCGGCGGGCGCGGAGGAGGGATAGGGCGGCGGCGCGCTGATGTTGCGGCAGGGGATTGGGCGCGGGGCGGCGGATGCTGAGGTGGCGGCTTCGGATTGGCCGAAGGGACGTGTCCGGCGGACATGTCCGGCACGGTTGGACATGTCCGGCGGCGCGAGGAGGAAGACGCTAGGGTTTTGGACCGCGAATTTTTTAGGGGATCACATATATATAGGTAGGGGAGTTAGGAGAGTCCAAATGAGGTGAGGTTTTCGGCCACGCGATCGTGATTGAACGGCCGAGAGGATGGAGGGGGTTTGGATGGGTTATTGGGCTACTTTGGAGGGGTGTTGAGCTGCAACACACACGAGGCCTTTACGGTTCCCCGGTTAACCATTGGAATATCAAACGGACTCCGAATGACACGAAACTTGATAGGCGGTCTCCCGATGGTGTGCCAAGGCCGCTTGGCAAATCTTGGTCCATTCCGAGAAAGTTTAACACCCGCTCACAAAAAGAGACAAGAGGGGGACGCCGGAGGACATAGGAGTGTCGGATTGCAAAACGGACAACGAGGAAAATGCTCGGATGCATGAGACGAACATGTATGCAAATGCGATGCACATGATGACATGATATGAAATGCATGACATGGACAAAAGCAAACAAAGACAAAGCCCAACCACGAGGGAATATCGTATCACATCTCCGAAAAAGGC
This sequence comes from Triticum aestivum, assembly GCF_018294505.1. NCBI lineage: Eukaryota > Viridiplantae > Streptophyta > Magnoliopsida > Poales > Poaceae > Triticum > Triticum aestivum. Next base: position 311,622,269 of record NC_057803.1, read on the forward strand.
AAGAGTCGGAGTACAAATATGGAAAGTTGTATCCGGGGAGTTACATAAATGCACATGGGGATTTTTCCGGAATGGTTGTTGTTATTTCCTGCCTAATTTAATCTTCCCTAAATGTTTAGTTTACTTATGCTTCACCTCTTGCCATGTTTAAACAACATTTAATTTTTTTGAGTAGTTTAAACGGGAGAGAACTAAATAATTAAATGTGGTGTTTCTTCAATATGCACCTCATTGCATATTGAACTTCACTTAATTTGTAGTATTGTTTGATGCTCTTTGCCATGCCATGCATATTTAAACCGGACATGCATCATACTTGGTTGTGCATCATGCCATCTTTATGTGATGGTTGTTTACTATGTTGCTTGCTTCTTTCCGGGTTGCTTCTCTCGTTAGCTTCAGTTTCGTTCCAGAGTTGTGAGGATCCGTTCGACTACGTCTGTTTGTCTTCTTCATGGACTCGTTCTTCTTCCTTGCGGGATCTCAGGCAAGATGACCATACCCTCGAAATCACTTCTATCTTTGCTTGCTAGTTGTTCACTCTATCGCTATGTCGCGCTACCTACCACTTGTTTATCATGCCTCCCATATTACCATGTCAAGCCTCTAACCCACCTTTCCTAGCAAACCGATGTTTGGCTATGTTACCACTTTTGCTCAACCCCTCTTATGGCGTTGCTATTTGTAGGTGAAGTTGAAGTTTGTTCCTTGTTGGAACATGGATATGTTGGGATATCACAATATCCCTTATTTAATTTAATGCATCTATATACTTGGTAAGGGTGGAAGGCTCGGCCTTATGCCTGGTGTTTTGTTCCACTCTTGCCGCCCTAGTTTCCTTCATACCAGTGTTATGTTCCTTGATTTTGCGCTCCTTACGCGGTTGGGGGAATGGGACCCCCTTGACAGTTTGCTTTGAATAAAACTCCTCCAGCAAGACCCAACCTTGGTTTTAACATTTGCCACCTAAGCCTTTTTCCCTTGAGTTCTGCAGACTCAAGGGTCATCTTTATTTTAAACCCCCGGGCCAGTGCTCCTCTGAGTGTTGGTCCAACCTGTCAGCCACCGGTGACCACCAGGGGCAACTCTGGGTTGGCCTATCGGAAGTTTGGACAATCTGGTGTGCCCTGAGAACAAGATATGTGCAGCTCCTATCGGGATTTGTCCGCACATAGGGCGTCTTTGCTGGTCTTGTTTTACCATTGTCGAAATGTCTTGTAACCGGGATTCCGAGTCTGATCGGGTCTTCCTGGGAGAAGGAATATCCTTCATTGACCGTGAGAGCTTGTGATGGGCTTAGAGGCTTGCCGGAACCTTGCTTGCGGAAGAGTCCAGAGGACAAAGCATTCTAAACGTCAAAAGCATGAACGATTTCCTGACATGATTTTCTTTTAAATTGCTGAAATAACAAGTACAAATCATACAAGTACTAACATGGATGATGAAGTACTTAAATTTGATTCAAATACGAAAAATGCCTACACTTTTTGATTAAGAAAGGGAAGTGCTCCGTAATGCCTTTCTTGTCCCTCTCCTCCTAGGTTTTACATCGGAGAGCAAGGAGGGCAAAAGGAGCACCTGGGCGACACCCTGGTCACCCCCGCAAGGACTAGAGGGACACTGCCCGACAAGATCGGGAGAGCACCTCCCCGGCAGGGAAGATGAAGCTAGGGATGGAGGTAGAGGCTAGGCGATGCCCTAGTCACCCCCGCCAGGACCAGCGGGACATGGCTCGATAGGAAGATCGGCAAGGAAGACGAAGCTAGAGCCCACGAGCCTACCAGAGTCCAGCTGGAGGTGGCGATGGCATCTAGGTCAACCACCGCTCGACAAATCACTCTGTCGTAGTTCGGCTGCACATGATGGTGCTGCCAGTGCCCAGCTGGTGACGATGGTGCCATCGATGTTTAGTTGGAGTCCGAGTCGCCGTATTTAAGGCTCGACGACATGGGACTCACCATCGTCGTCTTTACCATCTGTGTCCTCCTCGTCACTGTTGCTCAAGGAGGAGCTTTCATCGTTGCTCGAGCTTTGCACCCGAGATGAGTGCATGAACACCCGATGACCTTGACGCAGAGCATGTCAGACTACACTAACTTGAAGCGAGGGACTTGCCTATAACGCCCCGGACACACCCGTAGGTGGTTACTACTCCTGGCGGGATCTAGACTGGCCCCACAGATCAATACTAGTCTTTTCTGCGCACTTTGTCCTCACTCGTGCGCACTCAGGAGAAACTTCCCGGTCGGTCACCCATCCTGAAACTACTCCAAGCTGAGCATGCTTAAGTTTGGAGTTCTGTCTGAATGGGCTCCTGGAAAAGAAGGAATTACTTATTGATATGAGTAGTCTATCATCCCTAATAAGCCAGGCTATCACATTGCCCCTCCGCAAGATAGTGGGCGCGGGCAAAGGTTTTCCTCCCACGCCTTAGGAGCATGATGCAGGGTGCGGGGAACTCAACATTCACCCACACGGTGCCATTGCAGCAGCCGCTCATGTGCAGCCACATCACTAGCGGTTGGTCGACCTCCATCCCCTTGGTGAAAGGGCGAGGGAGTCGTAGAAGACTACGGGGACGTTCGTGCAGCTTGATGATGAATTCAAGCGCCGTATCCCCCACATGGCCTTGTGCCAGGGGTGGAGCAGTTGGAGGAGAAATTATGAGGACGCCACTTTGGCCGCCTCGGCCATGGGGGCCGCGTCGACCCCGACCACGCCCTACGGCTCCGCTCCGTGCATTGGGACATAACCCCGCCGTTTGGGCTATTGTGTGTATTGTCTTGCAAGGTGAATTCTTTGATGGGAGAGAACCATACCGTGAAGCTACCACGGAAGAGTTGAAGATGCTGCAATACAATGCTCAAGCTTTTGATATTCTCTTCAACGGATTTTGCCCCGAAGAATTCAACAAAATCAGCCATCTTAAGAAGGCAAAGGAAATTTGGGATACTTTGATTGATATGCACGAAGGTACCGACTCCGTCCAGGAATCCAAATTGGATGTTCTTCAAAGTCAACTTGACAAGTTCAAAATGAAGGATGGTGAAGGTGTCGCTGAAATGTACTCTAGGCTTGCTCTCATCACAAATGAGATTGCTGGCTTAGGAAGTGAAGAGATGACCGACAGATTCATCATCAAGAAGATCCTAAGAGCCTTGGATGGAAAATATGATACCGTGTGCACATTGATCCAAATGATGCCCAATTACAAAGATCTCAAGCCAACGAAAGTCATTGGAAGAATTGTTGCTCATGAGATGTCACTTAAGGATAAGGAAGAGCTCCACAACAAGTCAAGTAGTGCTTACAAAGCCTCATGTGATGCTCCCACATCATCATGTGAGAAACAAACCTTCAATGAAGAATTGAGCCTAATGGTGAAGAACTTTAACAAGTTCCACAAGAGTAGAAGCAAGGAAAGAAGTTCCAAGTCAAGGTCCTACAATGACAAAATATCTTCAAGTCAACATAATTGCTACAATTGTGGAAGACACGGAAACTACTCCAATGAGTGTACGGCTCCCTACAAAAGAAGGGAATATTCTCCCAAAAGAAGAAGTGGAAGAGAAGAATCACCACCTTGAGAGAGAAGGAGTAGAGATGATCATTATGAGTGAAGACCCTCTCAGAGAAGCAAGGGTTCGTTAAGGAAGGACAAGTAATCAAAGAGCTACACAAAACGAAGACATCAAGCTCATGTTGGTGAATGGGTATTCGGCTCCAACTCCGACAATCACTCCGAAAGAAGTTAGCACTCCGACTCCGAATACACTCAAGATGAAGGTGTTGCTGGTCTAGCACTTATGTCAACCGACTCCTACGACATATTTGAATCACCAAATGAAGGAATTAGAAGATGCTTCATGGCTAAAGGCCCAAAGGTATCACACCCTGAGTATGTTGATTTCAATAGTGATGAAGATGATTTGCTAGGTGATGATGATTTACTTGTTGACAACTCTAGTTATGAAAACTATGATGAACTTTCTATTAATCATGCTAATCAATATAAAACGAATGACAATGATAAGAAGGAGATTGAGCGTCTAACTAAAAAACTAAACACTCTTAAGTTAGCTCATGAAACTACCTTGGAAGATCATCGAGAACTTTTCAAGACTCATGAGAAGCTACGCTTTGAAAAGCTCAACCTTGAGCAATAGCATGAGTTCTTAAAGGCAATCAATGATGATCTTCACAAGGAAAGTTCTTCTTACATTGCCAAGTGTTTACTCTTGTCTACTTACATGCCACAAGTTAAATCTAGCAACAAGAACAAGAAAGATTCTTCTTCTAGTAGTAACAATAATCATGCTAAAACCAATGTTGTTGCTTCTACTAGTTCTCTTGATTCCACTAATGATTCTCTTAGCCAAGTTACATTTGAGCAAGAAAATAACTTATTGAAGGGAATTATAGAGAAAGGTGTTTACAAGAGTCTTGCTGGAAGTAAGCAATTTGAGGAAATTGTACGCAAGCAAGGAAAACACCGGAAGAATCAAGGTGTTGGTTTTGAATGAAAGTTCAATGCCAATGGAGTTGAGTGCGAAGAAGATCAATACCCCAAGACAAAGTTTGTTCCCCAACAAGAGAAGTATGATCCTACTTCTTTCCAAGGAACACAAGCTCAAGATGATATTCCACCACAATACCACAAGCTAAAGGGCAAGGACAAGCTTCAAGAGGAGATTGATGCATTTGAAGAAGCCCCTAAGGCATTTGTCAAGTGGGTTCCCAAGACTACATCAAGTTCTACTTCATCAAGTATGACTACAACTCCAAGGATTCCCATCAAGATGGTGTGGATCCCGAAGAAGAAGAACTAGAGAGTCCTTGAGGGTGAATCCGCCAACATACTTCACTCATATCATTTTGGAAAGGACAAGTGCAAACAACTTCCATATCTTGCACTAGTTCAAGGAGTTACAAACCCTCTTGTTGGTAAGACAAGGGACAAGGTAACCAAATGCATTCATGGACATCACCTCATGTGAATATCACTCTATGTCTATGGATATCCTTGTTTTTTCATTGTGGGACTAGCCCGTGTAGGTATTGAAAGTGCAACTCCCTCCAAAGGATTGCTCCGAATGATCTACATCAAATTTGAGCTCCTACATCTTCAACACCTACATGAAGTCATCATCGACAAAACCCAAGGTTAGTTCATCCGTCCTAGGGGGATATCACATCTAGGGGGAGCTCTACTCTAATCAATTGAGCTAAAGCAACTCTAACGATGTGACCACAACAATGCATTTTGTAAAAGTGGTAACCCCACTTGTGCCTAAACAATGAGTATGACCTATGATCAAATGTTCTCATTTGACTCCTCAGTCAATATACTCATATATAGATGACCTAGTCATTGCCAAATTGCTTGATAGATGCTAGAGTGATTGTGCCTGCTTTGCCACATATTTCATTTGCCATCTTATTGTGTGAGCATGTTGGTTGCGCATTTTACTCATTCGAGGACATCCATTTGTTGCCTTGATTGTTTGGCTTTTTATCTTTTGCCAAATGGATGGACAAGAATGCCTAAGGACTTCCTCTAGCTATCTATGATTTTCTCGTCTCAAACTCTATTCATGCTACATCACAAAGTCCCCGATTCGTCATAGACTTAAACTTCCAAAACCTCTTTGTGGATTTTGGTATGACTGGGTCGTCCATTTCGGTCACACCGAGATCACTAAGTTGATCTAGGTTTTCAATCTCGGTGCAACTGATTTGAACTTTTCAGTCACACCGAGTTGCAGTAACCGCTTGCGATTCTGCATCTCGGTGCCACCGAGTTGTTCCACTCGGTCACACCGACAGGGTCGGGATATATATACCCACGGGTGAGATTTTGGAAATTTCTTCAAACTCCTTAGCCCGCGCGTGTGTCCTGCTCTATCCCCTCAGGTCTCCTGATCGTCTCCTCGCCACCAGCGACCTCCCGCCACCGGTTTCCATCATCGTCAACGGAAATCTGCTCCGCCGTTGTCGCCATAGCAAACTCCCGCCGAACTAGGGTATGGGTTCGACCCTTGTGCTATTCTTTTACCTCTGATGCATAGCACATTGTTTTTCCATGATCCTTACCACGTATGCAAACACTCTATCCACTGAAAACATCCTTTAAGTTAGATTTGATTTGAAAATTTAGGGTTAGGTCTCCGCTGAACTCATCTCGGGCCGAGTTGTAGAAATCGGTCTCACCAATTTGGGTTAGGCCATAGCACTTGCAATTTTCGGTCTGACCGAAAACTACAAATCAGTGTGACCGAGTTTGACTCTCTGTGAAACCCTAGCAGTCTCGGTGCCACCGAACTGTGACTCAATCTGATCGAGTTCACTAGTTTAGGTTCCAAAAGCTGCTTCGGTATCACCGAGTTTACAAATCGGTAGCTCCGAAATGCTTTCTATGGAGAACTAAAACTAAGTTTTTAAGTCATCTATTTTGCAAAAACTCCGCACTTTCTGATGCTCATCCACTCTATCTCATCTACATCTATTCACAGGGTCTGCTGTCAGTGAGTTTGTAGAGATGTCTGATTAGAGTGACAGTCAGAATAAGTCTGAGGAGCATGTGCAACTGAGTGAGGGTTCAGATCCCTCGAGCACTTCTGATGATGGCAGCAGGAGCACTCCCAGCAACTTGCCAAAGGCAGCCACCAGATCTAGGAAGAAGAGAACCTTAGAATCTGAGGATGAGGATTATGTTGCCACTAAGGAGGAAGTAAGCTCCAAGAAGAAGGTGCTGAAAAAGGAGTATGGCATAGCTACTACAGTTAAGCCAGGAATGAATAAGAAGGCTCCAGCAAAGAGAATTCATATGTCTAAGGCTAGAGCCTCTACTCAAGAGACAATGGAGTTCACTCTTGAACCCAAAGAAGGTGGACAAGGCAAGAAAAGAAAGGAGAGGGTCAAGAAGACCATTGCCAGAGTCATTGGCAAGCCCTCCATGATGAGATATCCCTCTAAAGAAGAGGAAAAGGAAGAGGATGCTGTACCAGCACCCAAAGCTCAGAAGCTTATGGGAGATGCTATAAAGTTAGGGGCTGCTCCATCAAAGCCCAAGACAGCTCCCAAAGCTCCAGCTCAGAAGCCCAGTAAGCCCAAGAGGAACACCAGAAGTATACCTACTGGAGAAAAGAACAAGGCCCTAGTGCCTCAGGCTGAAGAAGATGATGAGCCTCTTATTTTGAGAAAATTAAGGCCCAAGATTCCAGACCACAATAATGCTCATCCAGTCACTGAGGACATGCACATCAGGAAAGATTTAGGACTAAGATTGCGGAGAGAGTCCGATCCTTATGCTGTGAGGATGAGGACTGCAGTTGACTACCGGTTTCATACAAAGGAACATCAAGAGTTTTATGAAACCATTTTGCTTGACAAAAGCCCATTGCCTGTGAAATGAGATGGGTTGATTGGGAATACATCTAGGAGAAAGAAGATCACTTTCCAGGAGCTTATGACAGCTTCAAAGCATGTGGAGTAGCTGAGTTTGTTGTACAGAAGCTCACAAAATGGAATGATGAGCTGATGATGCATTTTTACTCCACTGCTCACTTTTACCTAGATGGGAAGATCATATGGATGTCAGAAGGTACTAGGTACCAATCCACAGTTGAAGAATGGGACAAATTGATAAATGCCCCAGAAGAACATGAAGATGACCTGGATGTGTATGCCAAGAAGAAGAAGGACCACAACACTATGGCTAACATGTACAAGGAGATCCCAGATAAATCTTTGGAGACTCACAAGCTTGGATCTGTGCATTTCTTGTTGTCTGGTCTGCCTACTATCAACTGGATCCTAAGGCACACTCTGCTACCCAAGTCAGGAGATCACAAGATGACCAGAGGGCACTTTATCAACTTGCTACAACTTTTGGATGTCCCTTAGAAGTTCAAGGTCATGAGTCTGATTGTAGAGACAATCAAGAGGACTGCTGCTGACTAGAAGAGAAGTTGTGGGTATGCTCCACACATTCAGGAGGTCATCAACTCCAACATGGGCACATGAACATATCTGTTGGATAAGGAGCATCTACCCCTGTATCCTGATTTTGAAGATAATACTGTTGTGATGAATGAGGAGGAACCATCATCAGTTCAAGCAGAGGAGAAGAGGGCCAAAGCAAAGGCTGAGAAAGCTGCCAAGATGCCAAGTGTTGAAGAGGCATCTCAAGTTTTCCTGAAGAGCAAGCAAGATCAACTTGCATACCTGATCCAGTCTACACTAAGGATTGAGAAGGGTTTGGCCACCCTGACTCAAAACCAGGAGAGCTTGGAGAGGATCATAGAGACCAAATTTTATGATCTTGATCTGAAGGTAACTGAGATTCAAACAACAAATGAGCAGCTTCAGGAGGAAGCAGAAGAGAAGGGAGGCAAGGAAACCATAGATGCATGTCAGCGAGTGCCAAGGAGTTAGAGGTCTGCTGCCATGCGAGTGACAGATTCTAGAGCTACAGCATCAGCACCAGCATCTACAGCTCCAGTGCCACCTCTAGCAGCCACTCCACCAGCTCCAACTACATCAACAGATGCCTTCATCCTTAGAGTTCTCTACACACCACCTCCCGAAGACCAAGCCTGAGAGACGCAAAGCACCACGCATATTTGAACTTTTTGGTAACTTGTTGCCAAAGGGGGAGAAATATGTATAGATCATAGGCTTCGAGAGAGTGTTTTGCGTCTTTGCCATTAGTTGAACTTTTTATTGTGTGAGATACTTTATGTCCTTGTGTGAGATACTTGTGTGATCATGTGATTGATCATTTGCTACCTTAATGCTTATTTAGATGTTACTATCTTTTATATCCATATATGATCATTCACTTTCTTGGTGATGAGTGGATGCTTTTAATTTCTATCATTTTGAGCGCTCCACCAAGATGTATGTGACATGGAAAAGTAACCCATGATCCTAATCGATTGTGCATTTGCATTCAAAAGGAAATTTTAAATCATGCACAAATTTAGGGGGAGCTCTTGCTTATCACATACAACTCAAAGTGACGATGTTTTTCAATCTTATTATCTTCTGTCGAAGCTTTGATCTATATGTTGGCATCAATTACCAAAAGGGGGGAGACTGAAAGTGCAACTATCCCTGGGTGGTTTTGGTAATTCCTAACAACATATAGCCCATTGAGCTTATGCTATTTCAAGATAAATATTTCAGGAAGGCTCAATATTTGGCAAGGCATGGATTAGAAAGTGGAGCCCTCAAAATACTAAGAACACATGTTGGCTCATGCTCAAGACTCTACATTTTACTTTTAGTGATCCAAGATCACATTGAGTCCATAGTAAAAGCCAATACTATTAAAAGGGGATGAGGTGTTGCTTAATGAGTTACTTGCTAAAAAATGCTTAGTGATATGCTCCAAAACCCTCAACTACTTTCTCATATCCACATATGTCCCAAACCAAAAGTCAAACTCGGCCCCACCAAAATTTCCTACCCGGCACCACCGAGTTTACTTGACATAGCCACTGCCACAAACCCTAGTCATTTCAGTCTCACCGATAGGGATCTCGGTCTCACCGAGGTGGGATTGGAGCCTCTCTGTTTCCCTTCGTAATGTTTTGGTCCAACCGAGATGAGCGATTGGTCCCACCGAGATTGCAATGCAAACTCTTTGTTTCCCCTTCGTAAGGTTTCGGTCTAACCGAGATGAGCGAATCGGTCCTACCGAGTTTGCCTGACCAACTCTCTGTTTGCCTATTACCAAAATCAGTCCCACCGAGTTTGTGAATCGGTCTCACTGAGATTACGTTATGCCCTAACCCAAATGGAATCGGTCCCACCGAGTTGACATGTCGGTCCCACCAAAAATCCTAACGTTCACATTTTGAACTAAATTGGTCTGACCGAGTTTCATGATTTGGTCCCACCGAGTTCAGTGATTTGTGTGTAATGGATAGATTTAGTGTGGAGGCTATATATACCCCTCCACCCACTCTTCATTCATGGAGAGAGCCATCAGAACATGCCTACACTTCCAACATACATTTTCTGAGAGAGAACCACCTACACTTGTGTTGAGGTCAAGATATTCCATTCCAACCACATAAATCTTGATCTCTACCCTTCCCCAAGTTGCTTTCCACTCAAACTCTCTTTCCACCAAATCCAATCCTATGAGAGAGAGCTGAGTGTTGGGGAGACTATCATTTGAAGCACAAGAGCAAGGAGTTCATCATCAACACACCATCTATTACCTTTTGCAGAGTAGTGTCTCCTAGATTGGCTAGGTGTCACTTGGGAGCCTCCGTCAAGATTGTGGAGATGAACCAAGGAGTTTGTACAGGCAAGGAGATCTCCTAGTTCATGAAGATCTACCCTAGTGAGGCAAGTCCTTCGTGGGCGATGGCCATGGCGGGATAGACAAGGTTGCTTCTTCGTGGACCCTTCGTGGGTGGAGCCCTCTGTGGACTCGCGCAACCGTTACCCTTCGTGGGTTGAAGTCACATCAACATGGATGTACGATAGCACCACCTATTGGAACCATGCCAAAAATCTCCGTGTCTACATTGCATTTGCTCCCTCAAACACTTCCCTTTACCTTCACTTGCATTTGTTTTACATTCCGCTACTATACTCTTAAAATTACATGTGTAGGTTAATTACTTGACTTGTGCTAAGTTGTTAAAATCTGCCAAGACTTAAAATTGGGAAAAGGATAGATTTTTATTTGGTCAAGTAGTCTAATCACCCCCCTCTAGACATACTTTCGATCCTACAACCGGGTGCTTGATGAAAGCCGGAGCGTCGATGGAGTCCGCAGCTGCTGGAGGTTGCGACACCTCCGGAGCTTGGTTACCCTTTGGGGCCTCTGCCGGCCCTTGAACGCCCTCTTGTGGGGCGTGATCGTCTGTGGGCATTGTCTTGGCCTTAGCGACACCGTCTTATGACTGCACCATTCCAGCTGAGGGCGTGGAATTTCGCTGCGGGTACTTGGCCCGGCGCTTCTCCCGAAGTACAACCAACGCCACACTAGCTGAGTGAGGCGTAGCGGCCAGATAGAGCACCAGAGGCTCGAGGGGGCGAGGTGCCACCTTCACCGGTTGCTGGTTAGGTATCTCTTGAGGTCATGAAACGCCAGATCTGCCTCTGGGGTCCATTCGAACGGGTTCTTCTTCTTCACCAGCTTGAAGAACGGTAGGGCGCGCTCCCCCAGCATGGAGATGAAGTGCCCCAGCGAGGTCACACAGCCTGCAAGCTTCTGCATTTCCTTGAGAGTTTGCAGTGGGCTCATGTATTCTATTGCCTTGACCTTCTTGGGGTTAGCCTCGATCCCCCTGTGAGACACGAGGAAACCCAGTAGCTTGCCGGAGGGGACACCGAACACACACTTCTCCGGGATGAGCCGCAAATCCACCAGCTTGCAGTGGGCTCATGTCTCCTTCAGGTTCTGAATCAGAGTTCTCGCCTCCCGAGATTTTACCATGATGTCGTTGATGTAGGTTTCAGCATTTCTCCCGAGCTGCTAACCCAGGGCGATGTGCATCAGCCGCTGGAAGGTCGCCCTAGATTTGCGCAGTCCGAATGGCATGCATGTGTAGCAGTACACCCCGCACGGGGTCAGGAAGGCGGTCTTCTCCACATCCTCCACTACCATCTTGATCTGGTGCTAGCCCGAGAACGCATGCAGGAAACATAGCAGGTCGGACTCGGCGGTGGAGTCGACGATCTTGTCGATGCACGGAAGCGGGAACGGGTCTTGGGGACAGGCCTTGTTGAGGTTGGTGAAGTCGACACACATGTGTTCCTTCCCGCCTTTCTTTGGCATGACGACGGGGTTCGCCAGCCACTCCGGGTATCAGACCTCGCGAATGACACCTGCCGCCTCCAGCTTGCGAGTTTCCTGGACGATGAAGGACTACTTCTTCATGGACTGTCGGCGCGCCTTCTGCTTCATAGGGCCACATTGGAGCACACCCTTAAGTTATGCTCGATTACCCCCCTTGGGACCCCTACCAGCTGCTTGGGTTCCCAGGCGAATACCTCCTTGTTCACACGCAAGAACTTCACCAATGCCTCCTCTTGATCCGGGTCGAGGTTGGCGCCTATGGTGAAGGTGTTCTCCTGAGGGTCCACCTTGCCTGCTTTGTTTTGGCCTGGTCCTGGGTGAACAACTGCCTCTTCTTCTCCACCACGGCCTCCTTAGCCCCTAGAGTGGCTTTGCCTGCCGGGCGCACTGCCGCTGCGGCCCTGAAGGTAAGCTTGAGGGCCGCTAGAGCTTCCTTGGTGTCTTCGGCCACGGTGAGGACACTACTGTCTGGCATCTTCATGAGCTTGTAGGCTGGATGGGTCGCTGCCATGAACTGAGCCAAAGCAGGGTACCCGAGGATGACATTGTATGGGAGGCCGATGCGGTGATGTCAAAGTCGATGAGCTCGGTGCGGCAGTTGTCCCGGGTACCAAAGGTTACCGGGAGGCATATTTGCCCCAAGGGGCTGGTGGACCCGGTGTCGACTCCGGCGAAAGGCTTGGTGGGGCGGAGCCGGCCGTACGACATGAGAAGCAAGCCGAAAGCTTCCACAGAGAGCATGTTGAGGCCTTCTCCATCGTCGATGAGAGTCTTGGTCATGGCGACGTTGTAGATGGTGGGCGTGAAGAGCATTGGGAGCGCACCCGGGCCGGGAGTGGTAGCAGGGTGATCCCTTGAGTCAAAGGAGAGGTCGGCCTTGGGCACCGCCCATCCTGGAGGGGCTCCCCGCTGCACAGAGGCAGCACGGATCTATCAGAAGAACTGCTTGGCGTGTCGGTCCAAGGGTGGCGCTTGCGAGCCGCCGAGGAGGTCCATGACGGCGACATGCGCCGGTGCCGCGAAGCGTGGGACGAAAAGGCCGCGCAGCTCCTCCCAAGAAGCCATAGAGGATCATGGAGGGGGAGTAGCGCTGTCCACGACCTTGTCGCCACCTCGAGCTTCCAGGACGGCCTCCTCATATGCCAGCAGGAAGGCCGACAGATACGCCACACCGTCGTACCGAGGTGGCATCTCTGGCTTGAACTTGTGCGGCCACTGCACCCGCCGTAAGGCGGGGGTGAAGGCCCTGAGCCCCCTGGCACCACCGTGGTCGCCCGCCGATCCCGTCGGGGGAGCAGCGCTGGCCATGGGGACCGGACGGAGAGGCGGAGCCACCGGAGGAGTGGAACTTCGGTGCACCCCTACCTGGCGCGCCAAATGTCAGGTTACAGGTTCCGGCAAACCCTTATGGGTTCCGGAAAACCCTTGAGCTCGCCGAACCCGTGGAACAAGGGACAAAAGAGTTTATACTGGTTTGCGCCACCGTTGTGGTGTAATACCCTACACTATTGTGGTGTGGTGGATTGCCTTGTAGGCTGAGGATGAACAAGTACAAGGGATGAACAACCTCCTGAGGAGAGGTGTTCTTGAGCTCGGTGAGCTTGTATGGTGGCCTTGGTAGAATGGATCCAGTCCCAGATGGGATGCCTCCCTACAATGGTGGCTAGTCCTATTTATAGAGGCCCTGGTCCTCTTCCCAAATATTAGGCGGGAAGGGATCCCATAACGGCCAATTTAAAGGGGGACAACTAGTAGAACTTATCCTGACAAAAGGTGGTCTTCGCCTGCCAAAGACTCTGGTGGTGACACCGTCGTGGGCTCCGCGGTGGCCTCCATCCTGTCGTCCTGTCGGTCTTGATCTCATTGCACCGATATGGAAACCTTTGCATGATGCCTCGAGACTCATCGCCTGCGCTTGCCCCTTTAGCACCAAAGAGGAAAACGAGTACTCTGCGCCCGCTAGCGCCCGCCTGGCCTTGGTCGTCATGGCTCATATCACGGAAACCTCACGAGGTGCCCCTCGCCTTGATCTCTCCGCTCCTCATGAGGCAACCTAGTGAGGCTGCCCCTGAGGAGGTCTTGTGTCGTCCACCTCACGAGGCTTGACCCTCGCTAGGGTCTTGAGTGTTTGCTGATGAAGATGGGTCATACTAGGCCGCTGGATGAGCCACGCCTCGGGCCGCAGGCAACCAAGTCTGGGTACCCCATTCCCAAAACGCAGACACATGCATACTCATACTATTTTTATGTACATAATCATGCTATGTCTTTGTTAAATCAACGACAATGCATGCACATGCATAAGTCTGAACTAAACAACATATATGATGCGTGCATTAAATGTAAACCAGCCAAGCCCCATGTGAAAGAAAATGAATTTGTAAATTGATGCGTGAGAGAATTAACTGACCAATAGTTCTATACATTCAACAAGATATAGATGACAATATTCTATGAAAAGAAATCACATTGTCCTACAGAGCACAATCAAACCATTCCCACTCCAGTTTAGTATAAAAGTACTACAACACTAAAGGAGAGCTAGTTATCACATATATAGGAAGAATATAAGATCAATCACGTAGGGTCCGACATTCATATAGATACAGAAATATCTATGCGACATCATGGCACTTGCAAGGTAACTGTAAATTATGTACATGCCACATCATATAACTATCAGAAACATGAATGGCTTTTATTTATGATTTAAAACTGAATCCAGATGTAAAGATGTTACAACATTCAGCGAAGATTGCCGATTCTATACCTCAGATGTACCAGAAGTTGTGTCCATTTTACTCTTCTCTTGGTTCTATAAAAAATCATATGGATATGAAAAAAAATAGCAACGTTAAATGAATATTTTGGAAGTTTATCATATGAGTCATGTCAATAAGGACCTTTAAAAGATTCTAAGCTTGCAATAATCTTTCAGCCCAAAATCACTATCTGGCTGCAAATAAGCATAAACATAGAAAGCGAAAGTCAGTTAGGCAACTAAAATGGAGAGCTTCATAAAATGCCATCGCCCGCCTCTTCCTGAACTCGTCAAACTTGTCATTGAAGTTAGCCTGCAGAATAGTGGGCATTGGAGATGTTAGAAGGGTAACAACAAGTGGACTGCAACTCAATGATAGCAAGGGTTATATGAGCAACATACCTTGATAGCCTCCAAGATCTTGCTGAATTAAAGCTTGTCCTCCTTCTTCAGTGGTAAGTCAAAGAACAGAGGCAATCTTGTTGGTGAACAATCAAGAGAGGGTGAGAAGTTATTCCTAGTTAGGGTAACATATTTTAGAAGGGTAGAAGAACATGTATGAATATACCAATCCAAGGTGTGATTTTCCCTTAACAATGCAGTATGGGACCCCCCAACTTCCTTCATAGGGCTGGGAACATCACAACCAGCTCAATTGGGTTAACATCATGAGCAATTACGACCACCCGAGGGATGCTCCGCAGCACAAAACACAAGGATTAATCACAAGAATGATTATTCACTCGTGCACGTCTGTGCTAAACAAGCGGTTTTTAACCCCTTTCCACGACAACATTTTGAAATGTCGCCGAGTGTGGGCGATAGGGGGGTCCTTCCCACACGACCCAGAAACCATCGGGGATAGGGACCCTATAGTACTCCTACTTGTTTCTGCTCGCATTGCCATCACAGTCGGTATTCTGTGGTGCTACGTTTACGATGCATGGCCCATCACAAACGGCTCACTATTATATAACGTGTATGATGCGTGGCCCATAAAAAACGGTTCACTATTAAGAAGATTAGCTAATCGTCGTACGAGTGTCGGACAGGATTACGAAACATCGGACCGTCGTAACATCGTCGTACACGATAACTATCACACACGCTATTATGTGGTGTAACGTTTACGATGCATACTTCATCTGAAATAGTTCATGGTTGCGAATCGTGTACGATAAGGCAAGTAACACAAATGTTTAGTTTGCCCACAACATTTGTGATATTGTCTAACATCGCACACGCTTTGGAAACGACAAATGTGTGCCTGCTTGCACACGTTTCCTCTCTGTGAACCGTCTCGGATTATGGTGTATATCGCAGACGTTTGTGTTTTACCAACCGTGTGTGCCGTAACAACCTGGAGAGAGTAATTTCACTATAATTCAATTGCTGCTATTTCAAATTGTACCAGATTTGAATTTGAATTTGAATGTGTGCTACAGCTTTATTTATATCAATCAGGTTCAAACAACTAATGCATTATTCGATTCATAGGTACATATGTTCAAGAGTTACATAAGAACCAAATAAAGAATGATGAACCACAGTTGTATACTTGTACTATTAAAGACGGTAAAGAAAGAGGCGAAATATATTCTGGTTGCTGAACAAGGTGAAGCGAGATGCCCATATTGTGCCCTCCTCCATGCAGAAGGCACGCACGACCCTAGTCCAACCGCTTGTGATGGCCGACTGCCCATCCTGCACAGTCTTCATGAAAACGTCTAGATACTCATCGTGTTCTGGTAGAAATACTTTAACATTTGCATGCCCACCAATCATGTAGTTTGAGAGGTAATCTTGAGTAAACTGCTTTTGCAACCACGGCAAAGGAAAAAGATTCAGACATTGTCATCTAACACAACTCATTATGGCAGTAAAAAGAAGGCTGCAGACTTCTTACTTACCATCCTGCAGTTCGCTGTTGTCTTGGATGAAGTGTAAACAAATAGTTTAATTGCCATCTTTGGACCTATTTTACTAACAATCTTCATCGGCTTCCTCACTTGATGCTGGTTCATCGATATCTCATTGCCCCATACGCAGAAAGGGTCGAAGCATGGATCTTTACCAATGACATATATACCTAAAAGCACCAAGTTAATATTAGAACCTAAACAACAATTGCACAATGATGTAGTACAACACTCTTTTATAATATGTCTATATACATCCGTATGTGGTAGTCCATTTGAAATCTCTAAAACGATAAATATTTAGGAAGGGAGCGAGTATCTTATAACATCCAATATACTCACATATTAGATGAATTAACATCTTATATTATGGGTCGGAAGGAGTTTAGTGCATTCTTACAAATTATCGGCTCATTAACTGCTGTTATATCCAGGGGTTACAGTTAGTTTGAGATAGTTCGAGCTCAAATAGCCCTAAAGTATATCTAAACATGAGGGCTAGTTTGAGCTAGTTGCATCTATAACCCACCCAAAAAAAAACTATCCAACCCAAGAGGTGCTAATTTGAGCTAGTTCTCCTAGTGAATTTATTGCCAATCTAACCCTACCATCCAAATAACTCTTTGGATGGAGTTAGTTCAGGGTCAGTAATGAGCTAGAAACTAACTCTAATCTCTAGCTGAGTTGAGTATCCAAACAGGGTTGTGTTGTTGTTGTTGCTGCTACTGCTCTTCTACGTATATCTAGACATCATTAGAACATTAATGTTACACTCTTCCTTGTTGCTATGTAGCCTAGGATTGCATATTTAGACATTAAGTACATTGCATGTTGCTATGTAGCCTCGGATATATTACATATGGCCCTAGTTAACCTAACGAGAAATGGGTTGCAAATATATTTAGTTAAAAGTCCGATTCACCGATTAGTCCCTTATCAGCCGCCGGCCTATATGGTACCAGCTACCGATATCCTGAACAGTGAGGAGATATAAGCCATGGGATGAAACTAACCTCACGTTGTGAATAACTGGAATAACGTTGTGAATACTTGCACATATAGAACATCACGTTGTGAATAACTGGAATAAACAAGGCATACTACGAACAACCAAAGATAGCATTTGAAATTGGACATATGCTGACTACAAATAATTGAACAATCAAAAAACTTTAAAAGAGGCATATGCTAGCTATAACAGGCTTAATAGCAAGAAAATATATGCATTCCTATCCGTATGTTTAAAACTAGATTGATGAAATGTACTGCATAGTAAATAATTGCACATATAGAGCATCATATTGTGAACAACTGAAATAAACAAGGCATACTGCAAACAACCAGATATAGCAATTAAAACTGGACATATTCTCACTACACTACAAAAGGGAGTCAACAAAAGAAATCATGGGTTTCCCCCTGTGAAGAGGCACAACAGAACAAATCATGGGTTTCCTCACTTGTCACAGATGGGCTAGTTCTCGTGGGAAGAGCATGGACCCTGGATGCGCTCCATGTTGTCGCAGATGGGCTCCTTCCCCTTGGAAGAGCACGGATGTAGGGTGCCCTCCCTGATGTCGCAAACGGGTGCTTTCCCCTTGGAAGAGCGGATGGGCTCTTTGCCCTTGGAAGAGCCGGAGAGGGTGCCCTCCTTGTGGTCGCTGTCGATGAGGTCTGACTTGGAAGCTGTGGATCTCAAACCAGCATCGCAGAATGTGTCCATCAGAAATGACAAAAGGGGATCGATGGAGATGTAGATTGGCAAATTGATGACTGCGATCCAGAGGGGATCAGCGGCGGGGCCATGGATGAGATCAACGGCGGTTGAACCCGAGGGGTTTGGGGTGGGCCACTTAACCTGTGACATAGCCCGCCTCAGGCCGTCGCTGTTGATGACCTCGATGTCTTAGCCGGCAACCGAGACATGCCCGCATAGTCTTCCCCGCTGCTTGAGTGCCCACCACAAGTAATGGTCATTAGCTTCCGCGTCGATGTCGGGCGAAGAGACCGCTATACACCTCTTTTGGGCCAGTCGCTCCTCGAGCTCCACGGGAAGCGTAGCCGGGCTTAGGCTGCGACGCTCTAGCAATGGGGATGGGGATCTATGGGAAAGGGGCGTTTGGTAGGCGTCATCTAAGAAACTCAGGGTGGCCTGGGTATGAAGATCGGTAGGTAAGCTACACAGGCAAACCGACAAATGTTGACAATGGAGGTCTTGCAGCGGCGGGGACCTTGCCAGGGTTTTGATCGAGGGAGGGGGTGTGTATGTGTGCGCATGCCCGAGGAGGTTTTGGTGTGTGTGTGTGTGTTGTGTGTGGAGGGGGGAGGCATGGGGTGTTTGAGGAAATGACGCAGGTACTGAAAATTTTACTATGCGGGAGTGAAATGCCGGGCTGTTGAAAATTTTGATGATAGTTCATCACACACAGTCTGGAGATAACAACTGCGTGTTATGAAACCGAAAAACCCTCAAGGCGGGCAGATATTTTCTAGCGATGCAGGCGGGATTGGGAACAAGAAACATCATACACATTCCAGAGATAACAATCGTGTGTTATGAAACAGAAAACCCTCAAGGCGGGTAGATATTTTCTAGGGATGCAGGCGGAATTGGGAACAAGAAACATCGCACACGGTCCGGAGATAACAACCGTGTGTTATGAAACAGAAAAACCCTCGAGGCGGGCAGATATTTTTGAGAGGGGGAGCCTCGTGGAGCCCAATGTACTGTGCGGATGTGTGCGTGACAGGGGCACCAGCGTGGCACACGGTTAGTTTGAGTGAACCGTGTCTGTTGCATCATCCGACTTGTCTAATGTTCATAAATTTGGCGAAAAATGACGCGGGAGAGGGTCACAACACGAACACACTTGCATGTGGACCAAATTTATGTATCAAAAGGGTGGTTTGATTTTCAAATACCAAATGCAACTTCGATGTGGCACCTCTCTCGCAAAGCGCATGGTATTGCTTGCCCCCACCCCCCTCGTGTTGGCACGAATTGGGAATCCTAAGCTATTAAAGCATGCCCCCCCCAACCGAGGTTCACCTAGCAAAATGCGAAGTAGCTAGCAGCCCCCTCCTCCCTCGTGTCGACACGAATTGGGAATCCTAAGCTATGAATGCATGTCCCCTCCCCCCAACCGAGGTTCACCTAGCAAACTGTGAAGTAGCTAGTAGCCCCCCCTCCCTCGTGTCGGCACGAAGGGAATTCTAAGCTATGAATGCATGCCCCCAATCGAGGTTCATTCACCTAGAAAAGTGTGAAGTATAGCAGCCCCCTCCCTCGTGTCGGCACGAAGGGAATCCTAAGCGATGAATGCATGCCCACCCAACTGAGGTTCACCCTAGCAAAGTGCAAAGTAGCTAGCATCCCCCTCCCTTGTGTCGGCACGAAGGGAATCCTAAGCTATGAATGCATGCCCCCCAACCAAGGTTCACCCTAGCAAAGTCCAAAGTAGCTAGTAGCCCCCCTCCCTTGTATTGGCACGAAGGGAATACTAAGCTATGAATGCATGCCCCCCAACCGAGGTTCACCTAGCAAAGTGCGAAGTATCTAGAAGCCCTCCCCCCTTGTGTCGGCACAAAGGGAACCCTAAGCTATGAATGCATGCCCCTCCCCCCAACCGAGGTTCACCTAGCAAAGTGCGAAGTAGCTACCAGCCCCCCACCGCCACCCCTCGTGTCGCCATGAAGGGAATCCTAAGCTATGAATTCATGCCCCCCCAACGGAGGTTCACCTAGCAAAGTGCAAAGTAGCAACCCCCCCCCCCACACACTTTCAGTCGCCGGGCCAGAGAGGCATATCTCACCAAGATGGATCATAAAACGGACAAAGAATAATCCACCTTGGTCATACAACCTCTCTCTTGTTGTTGGTCAAAGTGATGGCCGTCCATGCGACCCCGGAGATGGCCTAGCTCGCCAATAATCACGCAAGTAGCTAGTCCCCGAAGACAACCACTACATGCGTGTGGCCCAAACATATGTATGGAAAGGTGTGTTTTTGAGTAATAATGGAACAACTTTGATGTGGCAACGTGATTTCGAACTAGAAATCCCCACACTGAGTGAGGGTTAGGTTGACGATGCATATGTATGCTACACCACACTTCAAGCCAACGATGGGGATTCATACATGCATGTGTGCATAGTATATGCACTCAAACTTAAGGTCTGAATCTCACCATGACCTATACTACGATCACACGAACGAAAGGAAGAACACGCCATGGTAACCTATCTTGTTGTTGGTCAAGGTGATCATGGATGTGCACGCGGGCCCAAGAATATATAGGCTTGTCTCTGATAACCATGCGAGGGAGTGTACCATTCGAAGGCAACCACTACATGCATATGTATGGAGGTGATGTCTGCATGCATGTTTGAATACACAACATTGATGTGGCGCATGTGTCAAAAATCGTACACTAGCTCCCCACACAGAGCGAGATTGGTTCATGATGTGTCATTGTAGTAGCTACTTCAACTCGATGGAAGGGATTCATGCGTACACATGCACGTGTGTGTGCTCAAACTGTATCATGCATGTCATCCCAGAGCAAAAATAATAATCCCCATCTAAGTCAAATTAACCTCTCTTGTTGTCAGGCAAAAAGTAGTGATGGACCAAGCGGGCCCATAGATGGAAAGCATCGATATCGCTGATAACCGCTTAAGTGGGTGCGAGAGGACAACCACCACCACTTTGCATGTGAGCCAAACATATATATGTTGAATACCCAAAATGCACAACTTTGATGTGCCACATGCCTCAAAAATCGTAAACCATGCACCCACACAGAGCGAGGTTCATCAAGCGTACTACATATGATGGTCCCCTTCCCCCCTCTTCACCGCATACTGTATGCTCTTGTCGTAATGCATGTACAACCCAAAAGAATCCTCATCGATGGTGAAATTAATTAACCTCTCCCGATGTAGGTCATAGTGATGCATGCATGCATCGATGATGGCCTCGTGGGCCCACAGATGGAAGCGTCACATGTGAGTGTCCTAGCTAGGATATGCATGTGGCCCTAAAAGGTGTTATGTGATGTTTGAATAGCCAATTTCACAAATTTGATGTGGCACGTGCCTCGGAAACCAAAAAGTCCCGACACTGAGTGAGGTGTACTTGTTCACGAATGCGTACGTATAGTATATATGCTAGTCCCCTCCCACCTCTTCGACACGTACTATATACCACCATAACACAAACAAAAAAGATTCTACCTTGCTGGTCAAATTAAACTCATTGCCGGTTGTTCGTCAAAGTGATGGATGACGACCTCACTGGCCCACAGAAAGCATCACACGTGAGTATCGAGTGTCGTGTAGGACAACCATCGACTGCATGTGGCCAAAACATTTATGTATGAAACGGTTGTGTAATGTTTTAAATAACGATATCACGACTCTGATGTGGCACCGGCCTACCTAAAAAAATGGCCAACCCACATGGTGGCTCACAACTCATAGTGTACTGCAAGCCACCCGCACCCGCCACCCCCATATGCACACACCCACACACATACCGCGAATCCACCGCAACTACGATGCATGTTAAATTAATTATCCAGCAGTGAACATAAATGTTACCAAAGGAGGGACATTTTAATTTCAAAAAAATCACAGAGATCATTAAGACGTTTTAGTACATTGATTGATTAATTTTCTACAGGTATAATGTGCAAAAATCAAATTTGAGCTACATGCACACATGACAGTGCACCTAAATGGACTGCAAAAACACATGTGTCTCACTGGATGCATGTTTACTCCCGGTGCAACAAATTTCAAACATTGAGAATCTTGATTTTTAAATTCTAGTACATGCAGAACTTATTTGAAGTTCATGAAACTTATCGTGTTGTCATATGGACACCAATACAAAGTGGCATTATACTTTTTTTGTAAAATTTGAGACCACTTTTGATGTAATCTTTATCTAATTACAGATATGAGATTATTAATAATTGGGAACCAATATCCCAAATGGGTTATTTGTTCGAACTGTGAGCGTTAGACCAACAATGGATACGTGCCACGCTTCGGTTAAACAATAAATCGGCAACATTAATCATCCAAATGGAAAAACAATATACGTGCAACCGCGTGACCCGTGTGTCGTGCGAGCAGGCATGCGTTGACGGGATGCATGCGAGCAGTCCTCCGCGTAGGCAGACGGGGAGGCGTGCTCGCTGCGCAGTGTCATCGGGAGGCGTGCAATTAGCTGTGTGAGACTTTGGTAGGCATGCCAGCAGTCCGGTGCGCAGGCTCACCGGGAGGTGAGTTATCATTGCACCCTGATGTCGTCGAGCTTCCACAGCGGGAGGTGGAGTTCCACACTGACTTCGACGAACACTCTGGTGACGACTCCGACGACCACTCCGGCGATGACTCCGACGACCACTCTGGCAATGACACCGACGACGACGGACAACTGGTTAGTCATGTATACTCATTTATGTTTCAAATAGAACATAGGGTTTCTGTAGTTACTCCTGCCTTCCCCTTTTTGGAATAGAAATCCTATGGTTATGTTTTTCCAATCCATGAAATCTAAGTAAGTTTCGTTAGATCCGTGTAGTGTATTGATTGTTTGAATGGTACAGGTGATAAGTGATTAGTTGTTTCATCTGTGCAAATGATTTCTGCTAGTAACCCGACTAGGGTTAGTGTTCGTGCTAATAATTCCTAGCCAGGTCTTGATAATTGATTTTGAATGACCTACATATGTTTGTGCCATTATTTTCTTCAAGATTGGTCCGTACATAGACGACTGTGCTTAAAAATCGAACCATAATATCTGGATATGTATAAATAAATAGCCATAAATTCCTAATCCTACTTCACGACATGTAATCATTGATTTGATGCCAAATTTGTTTTACTATTTGTATAGGTGTTGTCTGACGTATGGACAACAAGGATGAAGATGGCCAGAGGAGGTACAAGAGGCAAATCCTGAGGGAGCTTTATGCGGGAATGCAAAACATACGTATTAGGACCTAGAACGATGGCTATGGATGCCCATTTTGCAACTAGAAGCTTCATGATGCGTATCTAAGTGTTCTGGTGCATGCAAGAGGAGGAGCCATTGGCTGCTTCAAGTAGAAGTATTCTCGCAGGGTGGCGCACGACGCGTACGCCGAGTACCTGGAGAAGCTTCGGGATCGTGCCGGCCGCATGTGAGATGAGATGTGGGATGGATCGAACTATGTACGCTTGAGTATGCTTAATGTGGTTGAACTATGTACTTATGGTTGAACTATGCTTATGTACAAGTATGCTTATCATCTATGTCCGAGTATGTTAAATATTTGTTCAAAATTTGGTAAAAATTACAAAGGGGGACCAATCAACTAGGACGGAGGTAGTAGGTAAATCACACATGGTTCCCAAAATTGGAACCGTGTGCAATGACTTTCATTTTGCTTGTTGCGTCAATCACACACGGTTCACTCTAGCAAACCGTCGCCCCCAAAATTCTTTGTGGGACAGAAAACCCTCACGACCCAATTCAAAAAAGAAAAAAATTAAAACCCTCACCATCCCCACGTCACGAAAACCCTCACCCCGCCCGCCACCCCCTTGGCCCCTCCGGTACGTTCCCTGTTCACACCTGCACAAGCTCCTCCCTGTCTATGCCATGGCACCACCTATCGCGGCGGTAAACACTTAGATCGACGCCTGCCGCCGCCGCCAGTTTGCCGGCAAAGCCCACCGCAATTCGCCACTTCTGCTTGCCGCCGCCTATCTCCATCAACTTTCTCGACGCTTCTCATGGTCGACCCAGCTCCGCTCGCTTGGGGAATCTGCCATACTAAGGGTTCTTTCTTATGGACGACAAGGTAACTAATTTAACAGGATATTATCTCATCTCTTATCCCAGTTCATCTGCCTCCTTTAATCACCCGGCGGAAATCGCCGTGAATTCATTTTTATTTGAGCTGATTTGAGGATTTTCTTTCATTCATATAATGTACAGTGCACCGACACTTCAGGACTTTGCGACCTCTGCTAGAGATTCCATCTCACAGTACCAGATAATTTGAGGACGCGCGCGGTATGTTCAATCTCACCCTAAATTGGTTGGCATGGCCTACTTTCCTGAACATATTCTAAATATTGCTACATTTGGATAAAAGGTGCCACATGCACCATATACGTCAAGGGGATTTTCCCCCCTCTTCTTTCTATATTAGGAAAATTAATAATGTATTGTTTTTTCTATTACTCTCATATTTCCATGACATCATGTTTACCCTATCTGTTTAATTATAGATTTTTGTCCTTCGATTTCGACTGCTTTACAGTTCTTTCTATTTGGGCCCATATTTGCATGTTACCATATTTTGTTTAACAATCCTACCATTTTCTGCACAACATCCCTTACTATGCAACAGATTATGTAGTGCACAATTTTTCCCTTTAGATAGATGAAGGCTCCACGGATGTCATACTGCACACAAACCATGGATTTACAACCATTGCTACTTTAAGACTTGATGAACGTGGTGACTCCTATTTTGGCACTGGCTTTTGGAAAGAAATTGCAAAGTTTTATGTACTGAAAGCTGGCACAAAAATTGCACTGCACATAAAAGGGCCTGGTCATGAAATATATGGTAACTTCCCCGACAAAATCATCCGTCCAGACTTTGTTGGAAGTAAGTTTTCTTTCCAACTATCTGCATGTTGACTTACCCAGCAATGTCAAATAAATTATGTAGTATTTAAGCAACCAATTGTTATTCCCTTTTATTACTATATTCCTACCTAATAACTTCTAGTTAGCAATACACTTTTCTATTGCCCTCTTTTAACTAAATATTCCCTTTACTCCCATTTCTATCAGAAAGCGTCGCCGACAAGGAGACTTCGGAGGTGGAGAACGGGGCTACCAACAAGCGGAGGCGGGGCGAGCTGGAACTGCAAGTGACTCCAGCAGGCCTAGACTTCATCAGCAGTCTCCCCGATGATATGTTGAGAGTCATCATCTCCCTCCTCCCAATCAAATATGGGGCACGGACAACCATCCTTTCCCGGTGTTGGAGCCCCCTATGGAACTCCAGCTATCGCAAAAACTTGGATGCCTTCTCCAAGAACCTCGGCAGTCACCTTGGCCCAACCAAAGGCCTTAGAATGGGCAAGTTCCGTTACAACGACAAGGATTGAGCCAAGCTTGACGACTGGTTCCGATCCTCCGTCCTAGATCAGCTCGAGGAGCTCACTTTCGATGATGGGCATATGCGGTCACAGCCAACATCCGCACTTCGCCTTGCGCCCACATTGTGCGTCACCAAGTTCAGTAACTGCCATTCTGCCCCCCTTACTGACGCGCCCGCTCTTAAGGGTTGCCAACACGACAAGAAAAAGGACGATCCGGGGTAGAAGCATGTCTACCACCAAAACAAAATGGGGCTAAAGGAAGGAATTCGGCGCGATACCTGAGCACCATTTTTGCAAACAGTGTCGGCATCACTTGGCATCACTCTGATGGGACAGAAACAACGCCAATCACCAAAGAACAGGCAAGAAAAGAAAACTGGAGAAATGCATAGGCTGAGCTATAGTGGATCCGAGCCGATGCCAACTACACTCACCAGATAAATCATCAGCAACAAATACTAAGGCTATATGTATGCTGTGCAACAACAAATATAGCAACCAAATGTAATAAACAAGCCAAATTCTATACTACCGATTTCTACCGCTCGCGTTGACTAGGGCATCCTACAGCCAGACCTGCTCTGATACCAAGCCTGTGACACCCCAACTTAGAGAAACCAGAACGCCTCGTATTCTAGCCCGGAGATCGAGGAGAAGTCTTTGGAATACGACACTTCTTGACATAGAACAAATCAGCTCTTATTACAAGAATAATA
The DNA here is from genome assembly GCF_018294505.1 of Triticum aestivum. Lineage (NCBI taxonomy): Eukaryota > Viridiplantae > Streptophyta > Magnoliopsida > Poales > Poaceae > Triticum > Triticum aestivum. Next base: position 311,648,666 of record NC_057803.1, read on the forward strand.
ATACAAGGGTCTGATGTTACAAAGAAGCACATCAGCATGGCGGCACTATGCCTGTGATACTACACTTGCTCTATGCTAGCAGCGGAACAACGATGAAGGTGGTGAACTCCACTCCATAGGGACTTTGGCTGGGACACGATCTAGCTCGCATGCACGGCAACCATCGACAAGCAATCAAGCAATCATGGCATCACCTGGAATCTGGCATGACACGCCAGGTCAGTACATTGAATGTACTTGCAAGATCACAACAACCATAAACATCAAGGCAAGACAATAACATAGCATTTAACATGTTAATTAAATTAACAATTATATGATGAAACAACTACTAAACATGGTATGAAACTGCTATAACACTAATAAATCACCATTTTAGATCTCCATAACCATATCACTCTTGGCTAACCGGCCAAGCAATATACCATCTCGATCACCTCGTGATCCAAACCAACAGGTGATCATTCCGGCGATCACTACCACGACCAACACTTGGTCTCAAACAGTGATCTTTCCGGCGATTACTACCACGACCATCACTTGGTCTCCAACACCATCATCAACATCCTACCAATCTGTCCTGCTCAACATATTAACATATAAATATATCACCTATAAGTGGTGTGACCTGGTACGAACCCATGCCCATGACCGAGGACACGACTATCGATAGCTTAAATAAACACACTCTGCAGAGGTAGCACACTTTACCCACACCACGGAACTCATGGCCTCGCACTCCCATTCGGGTGGACCAACGGCGTTCCGTCAAAACCGATCTACTCCCATGACACTCTCCCGGCCACTCCGACCCACTCCCAACTGGTCTAGTCCTGGGTGGCCCTGTGTCTACCAAAGACACAACGACCACCGCCGTGGCCAAAACGTCCCTCACGGGGACCGTCCCTCATGGGGACCGTGCACATAACAACAACAACACCACCACCACCACCACCACCACCAACAACAACAACAACAACGAGCACACAAGGTTATGTCTGCTTACCGGACGAGGGTACCGCAAGCCCATAACCTTCCCTCATTGGAGGCACCAGCGAGAGGCACGACAATAGACCGCATTAGGGCCTTCCCATAAAGGCAAATGTGGTTGCGCTGGAGAAAGCCCGGTTCGGTGGCACCTGACCAACTTAATGACGGAATTTATCCCCAAAAATATAATAGTAATGACAGATACTTCGATATCATCTATGTTCCTATAATCCAAGTGATAGTAATATCCAACAAATAATCCAAAGCTGAACACCGTCTCTCCAAAATACTCAGAGGATAGCCTAACACTACTATGATGATTCCAAAAATGATAAGGCTACTACTCAAATATCAAGAACTAACTATCCAACTATGATCCACATCAAGCATCAACTCCACCATCATAGGCCAAAACATAATATCAACTAGCATCATGATTAAACTAACACTAGCCAGTAATAATCCAAAGGCAACATGATATCCAAAGTAATACTCCAAGATAATACCATCATGAACATAATCATAATAGCCACTAAGAATCCAAAGGCAACATGATATTCAAAGTAATACTCCAAGATAATACCAGTTACCATCATAAAAATAATCACACTAGCCATTAAGAATCCAGAGGCACATGATATCCAAATAATCATCAAAGTATAAGTCCTAGAACTCCAAGCAATATCATGGCATCAAAACAATACTCCGAGACATGCCATGAACAAATCATACATAGCTAATGCAATATTTTAAACAAGTTCAAATAACTTAAACCATGCTACTGCATTGCAATCATGCAAATGGAGGGTGTGGCTTGCCTGGGGTGGAAGAAACCACTGGGAAGAAATATGAGAAGCTCGCGGAAAGAGTCACCGGAAAACGTTCTCTCTTGGAGGCGGCTGATTAAGCGTAAGGGCAAAATGGTCATTTTTAAAATGTCAAAACATAGTGAAAATGATCTGAACAGAATGGGCTCGACGAACCTGTTTGACGAGTTTTTGTGCATTTTTGCATAAAATAATTCTTTTGGTGAGTTTTAGGTGCAGATTTTATGTATAAATACTCCTTCACACATGCACACATCATTTAACCCATGCACATAGCAATGCTTCCTCATATGCATATACTATACATGTACGTATACGGGTATCTACAGCCGGCCGGCATGCTCGCGTTTGTACGTACTAGCTAACATGCCCATGATGCATTGTTTGGTATGGATCTAACTTGTTTGTGCACATGAGAAAGTTTTGTGCAGCATATTTGGAAAATAAACGAGTCATCGGTGGCTAGTTAGCTAAAGTTGGCAATACATACCTGCACGAGATTTCGTTTCCTTTTTTCATACGGACTTGTGCATCAAGAAGACCAGCAAAAAGGAAGCTTTGGTCACGTCCAACTACTGATAGCCACCTATAAATACAAGAAGACGGGCAAGAGCCAGGCACGCACACCCGAGGCCAAGACCAGAATCTACGCTGAGAAGATGGCGCACCCTGGCAGCATCATCGATGTGGAGAAGACGCGCCTCTAGCGGCAGCGTCTCGCCGACGGACATAGCCGGGAGACGCCGCAACCGACGCGCCTCTGACAGCAACAGTTTTTTTTGTTTCTTTGTCTTATTGTTTTATTAGGTTTTCACGTGGGAAGCACGCATGCATCAAGAGGAGCCCAGCAACAAACACTCGACAGGGAACCACCCGAGGATAGAACTCAAGCGTGCGGCAGCGGACGCGCCTGCGGCGGCGGCGGCCTGCAGGCATGCATCAGATGGAGGGAGACGCGCCCGCCAAGGAGGAGCGCTGCGGTGCCTTCACAGTCTTGGTGGATACACGGGCGGTGATAACCATGGAGCAATGCATCATGTTTCATGAGCTAGCATGCTCTCTTCTCTCTACGCACATCTTTTTTTTCATGTACCAGCTACAATCGAGAGAGTGGACGTCGCGTGGGGCAGAGATGCCCGCGGATGACTCGGCGGTCTGCTCGTACCCAGATGTAATGGAGGTGGCGGACGACACACCCAGGGGATGTCGCCACGGACGCTACGACACTCTTCTCATACCAGATACAATAGAGGTGGTGGACGACGCCGCCAGACCAGTAAACTACATTGACAACGCCAGGCCCATCGCCAATATTGTCAACCTGGTGCCGTGTAGGACCGTGGCGTGGAGCTCGTGAGGACGCGGCCGCCCTGACACGGAGGATGGCGACACGGAGCCCACCAGGACGACGCCCGTCGCCTTCGTCATCAAACATGCGCCATGTAGGATGGAGGTGTGGAGTTCCCGAGGATGCCGCCACCGTGCCACGGAGTATGGCCACACGGAGTCTGCCAAGACGATGCCAATATCAACATCATCAACCCGGTGCCGCAAGGATCATGATGGGGAGCTCGCAAGAAGGACGCCCGCCATCCACTTCGTCATGTTGGAGCTAGAGGACGGAGGCATGGCACCCGTCGAGGATGCCGCCGACGTTTACTTTGTCAAGCTGGGGCCCGGAGGCGTGGAGCTCGTAGGGACTCCGCCGTGTGCCATGGAGGAAGGCAAGACGGAGCTTGCTAGGATGACGCCTGTCTTTTTCTTCATCAAGCCGGTGCCACGGAGGACAAAGTTGTGGATGCTCGCAATGATGGCGCTGCCGTGTCGCGGTGGATAGCGGCGCGGAGCTCGCCAAGACGACACCAACGCCAATATAACCAAGCCGGTGACATGGAGAATGGAGGCGTGGAGCTCGCAAGGATGCTATTGCTGTGCCGCCTTGGATGGCAGCACGAAGCTCACCAAGACAACGCACGTCGCCAACATCAACCCGGTACTGAGAAGGATTGTGGCGTGGAGCTCGCAAGGAGGAAACTACCAATGTCTACCTCGTCAAGATGGAGACCGCGACCCAGAGCCATGGAGATGACACACGCCCTCGGTGCTGCCCGCAACACGGAGCTCGCGAGGCGAGGAAGATGGCGCTACGCAATGACATGGCTTCACGAACCCTTACATGGTGCTATTTGCAACATGAAGCCCATGGAGACGAGGCGTGATGGCGAGGAGGCGACTTGACTTCACCAACACTAACTCCCGATGGCCCCGTGAGGCGGTGCCCTTGTCTTGGAGGACCGCCGTAAACATGGCGTCCAGCCGAGACGAGGCGCCAACCACACTAGCATTGCCGATCCGAGCGAGCGTTGGTTTTTCACCGACGCCGGTCTCCATAAGAATACTCCCGCGAGGCGAACCCCTTGCATACCCGACGAAGCCGCTACATCATCAAGAACTTCGAGCAGAGCAGGACCCATGCAACTTCAATACCGACTACATCAACGCTGTCAAGACCGACGAGGCGCGACGGCGAGGGCGAACGTGGCCAGCACAAAGCCATGTTTTGAGCAGCACGTGTACCGATGAGGACACGGGCTTTGCCGCCTCCCACACCACACACACACCATCATCATCATGCATGGAGAACGTGAAGCGAAGACGACGAAGATGACCACACGGCTTAATCAGAGGTATCTCGCGGAGCAACCCGCGGGAGTAATCAACCGGGAGCCTTCTGAGGCCCCGGGAACCAAGAGACCGCAATCGCTACAGTCAGGCTGGCCACACTAGTAGGCCACGGGGCGCATATGTAAAGGGATCTTGTATTTTTGTTTCTCCAATGAGAGATTATTAAAGTGCATGTTTCCCTATTTTTTTGTGTACTTAGTACACTAGCACGCCCGCAACGTTTATTTTTCCCCTGGAGCATAGAGAGATAATAATGCAATAACCAATGTTATTTTTATTATTTCTCGTGTCAAACAGAACCGAAGAAGTGGGCTTTGGAATCACCTCATTTGGAGTTGTGGTTGAAAAGTTATAAAGTGTTTTCTGCCAAGACCTATCTGTGAAAAGTTTTCTGCAAACAAGCCCCTGACTGAGAAAACCGAAAACGTATTCGGGCAGAGTACGCTTTCTGCAAAAGGAAGCGAACTTTCAGCCGTAGTTCAATAGGAATGCGCTTTCTGACCAGGAAAACGAACTTCAAGCAGTACATTTCCACTTACCACGTCATCCAGGCCAGGTCAACGCATGGAGAGGCTGACGGGTGGGGTCGCGTGTGGAGGTGGGGCCCGTCTGGCCAGCTGGACGGGGTGGCTTCATCTTCCTCGCGCCTGCCTGCGAGGCAGGGAGGCCGCCGGCGTCGGGCGATGCTAGCAGGCGCCACAGAGGGCCTCCGGCGATGCTCCGCCTACCGACGAGATCAGCGCGGAGAGCTGCGTCAGCCTGAGCCAGTGGCGCATGCCGAAGAGGATGGGGTCGGGCAAGGTTTGCGCGGTTGCAGACAGAGGCGTCGGGCGCCGGCGGGGCTCGAGGCCAGAAGCCACCGGAGGAGAAGGAGAAGGGCGGAGGGGCTTGGGTGGACTGCGGGAGTTGCTCTGGTGGAGGGAGGGAGTGGAGAGGGGCCCGGCTTCGAGCTAATTTAGGAGAAGACCCGAGGCGGCCATGGCGGCCATGGAGGTCGAGGAGGGGCTCTAGTGCTCGGGGAAGGGGCTCGAGGGAACTAGGGGAGAGGAGTGAGGTTGCTGGTGAAGAGAAACGCGCTCGGGGTGGGCTTATATAGCCACGGGGAGGAGGAGCCGTGCTGGCGTCGCTGCGGATGTGTGGCCGGCGCCGTGGACGCGTGTGCACGCGCATGAGCTTGCGGGTAGATGACGGGGGAGGCGCAGGGGAGAGCTCACGGGGAAGATAAGGCCAAGGGAGTGCAGGGTGGAAGAAGACGGTGAGGAATCGAGCCAAAATGCCTTGAATGCTTGGTCGGCCACAATGTGCCCGTGGGCGTGCGGGGACGAACACCGATGGAGAAGCGGACAGAGGGGGAGACAGCTCCACGATGACGGCGACGACGCGGGGAACCCGGTGGACAGGCCCGTGCTCGCTGAGACGCCGAGCAGAGGAGGGGCCCGAGCAAGAAGACGTTCTAGGCGCGGCCAGAGCATGCCAAAGCGGTGGTCACCGCGTGAGCTGGCGAGGAAAAGGTGCCAAGGGGTGGCAAACATTGTCTAGTGGTAAGTCCTTCCTGGGTAGGTTATAACCGCGGTGGTAGCTCGGTTAAAAGTGATGCGGGTAAATGGTAAGAAAGCTCTGAAGTTTACTACATCAATCTGAACCATGATGCACTGACCAACAGATAAATGCTGAGGGCTAAGTAAGCTGTCTGGTGGTTTAGGATAGGAAGGACTCTAGTCCTGTGAAATTTGAGGTGATTTGGACCAATGGTTGATATAGTTGCTTTGCAACTGACCAAAATGGTCCAGAAACTTGAGCATGATGATGCACTCACATGAAGCATCAACTTGAGCTCAAATTTGGCAAGGCTTAGTGATTTGGCCAGATAAAGGTGCTGTAAAAATTTCATACCAATTGGTTTTACCAAAATGGTACTTCCTTCACAGCTATTCCCTCTGTCCAGAATCTTGCAAACATTATAGCGAAATAATGGCTTTGAGAATTGATCCCCAAATTGGTGGAGAGAGGTTTTAAGGTCATGAGAATGCTCTGGAAAAATTTCAGGCAAAATGAAGCAATATAAAATATACTTGCTTCACAGCCTGAAAATATTGACAGACTCAAAGATTTGGTGTTGTGCTCACATAGATCAAGGGATGGAGCCGAAATTTGTAGGAGTAGAATAATATGAGCACATGAAGGAGTGTCCAAATTTCAACTCATTTGGATAACCCTAGATAGCACTTCCTTCACAAAGGCTTCCCTCAGACAGGAACTTTGAAAAATCACTGAGGAAGTTTGGCTAGGCAAATAAAGTTGAATTTTGGCACAGTTCAATTATTTTGATGATATATCATGCCCAAAAAGTTTGCGGTCAAATGGGAAAAGATAAATAGCACTTGCTTCACAATGTGCCATTTAGGATAGAATAGGAAATTAATTTATTAAGCATGATGGGAAATATGGCCAATGAAATATTTTGCCATATTTGAGGAAGATATGACCCAAATAATTTATAAGAATTATTTGGGGATTTTTGGATGGACAGAAATATAGGTTGCTTCACAACTAGGGCAGACATGGTTATTCCTTTAATAGAAAAAGGAATATTCCTGAGAAAAAGAAATTAGAGTTTGGTCAAGCAGTGGAGTGACATATTCTTGGAAAGGTTTTTAGGGTGATGAGCCACTTGGGAGAGGAAATTAACATGATTTCCCAAGTGACAAGGGCAAAGAACCACTCCAAAAAGAAAAACAGAGCAAAAACCAAATAATCAAAAAGAAAAAGAAAAGGGCCAAAATCCAGGCTATTACAATAGTGAAGGTCTTGGCACTAGAATCTATCGGCCCCAACCTGGAGCAAGTTGTCAATTTCCTGCGATGCTTTCCGTGCCCGGAGAAGCTATATATCGAGATGATGTTCCGTTCCTATTAAATGTTAACCATAAGGGAGTTCATGTTTTCTTAGGGAACTTTTCATCCGCACCAACTTCTTGTGAAGAAGGCTACATTTTTCTAGAATGTAATCAAATGCCCATGTTAATCATGCCAGATCGAAGATGGCATGTTAGTGCATTTTACAAATCCTACAAACCAAATAGGCATGTAGTAATGTTCAAAACTGCATGTAGGCACTAACACGTTTTCTTCCTTTGCAGATAAGATTAGGCCTAATGGTGGATAATGTGATCTGCATCTCTCAGAAATTACTTTGAACTCCTACCGAGGGACCTTACCAGAGATTATATTCCCCAGGTTCTTTGTTCTCAGAGCAAGGGTGCTGAAGGAAATGAGGTTTGCCCTACATTTATTTCGCTAAAATAAATGGTTTGTTGATCAGCGCCGGCGCCTATGGCAGAATGGAGTAGGCTCGAAAAATGCAGAATTTCATTTTGGAACTTCAGATGACATAGTAATTGGAAGTCATCGTGTCAACCCCATAGATGACTTCTCAGTGGCTGACCCCTTTGCAAAAATTGCGTGGTTTCAAAACCGGACTTAGAAGCAGTGATATTAGTTTGAACCTCTCTGATATCCATGTTCAGCGGATCAGCGAGAGCGTTTGTAGCTGATGAGCTGAATTTCATTTCTAATATCAGTTTGAACCTTGTAATCTTTGAATTTAAGCCATATAACTCTGGAATTTGAACCTTGTAACATTTCGAGCTTTTGTGGTACAATCGTTGAAATGGCATCGCATGAGACTCGTATATTGCTTACACTATTTTGACCTTAATATGCAATGGTCTTAGATTTTATTAAACATTCTTGAATCAGTTTACCTTGTCGATCTCATAGCACACGATCTGTATAGCTAACTCGACTGTGATCTTTGACATTATTGCACACAGTTTGTTTCTTCAACCGTGTGCACTGTAGAGCGCAGAATTAATTATCACACTCGAGTGTCCATCATCACCCTTCTGTGTAACTTTGACATCATCACCCACGGGTAAACTTATGATCGAAGTCATTCGACACACTTCATTTTTACAAAGCTTTTTGCCAATAAACGCCCATGATTTGTCCCTCTTCTAGCCGACGCGTGACCAAACTAGCTGAGGCGAGAAGCTTGCACGGTAAACAATACGGTAGCGCGGGAACAGGCTCACCACGTGACGATACATTTGGCGCCTCTTCGAGCCCATGTGTGTGGTGCGGTGTTGTCGAGCGTGCACTGGAATCCTCCGCTATGAACGCCGTGACAATACGTGACGATTACAGGCTGGCCGGCCCCATTTTTTATAGCGGCCATTTAACCCTTGTGTCTCTTCAACCTTTTGATCGCACCCCACCATTGCAAGAAGCACACCCACCACGAGAAAGTCTTAGAGGGTATCCTGCGCAGCTCCAATGGCGTTCCGAGTATCTGCCGACGACGAGAAGCAGTTCACCATGAGTGCTGTGGTGGACACCCACAGAAGGTTCATCGACCTCTTGGTGGTGTGCACCAATGACCCGGTCTGGGTGGAGCACACCATCCACATCATGGAGTTGTTGCTTGCCACGGAGAAGTACAAGGTGCTCGGGTTCGACCTCAAATACACCCGTGCTCGTGCCGGGTGTCGTCCCAAGGTCGTCGTCACCCAGATGTGTGTGTGCCACCTTGTCCTCGTCTACCACTACTGCCTAGCCACAAGGCCTTGCGAGCGTTTAGCCAGGTTTGTTAACAGCCCCCACTACATGTTTGCTACGGTGAACATCACCAACGATGTAAAGGCGCTTCAGAATTCGGGCATCGCCTACCAGAATCTTGTTGACATCCAGGGCCAATACAAGATCTGGGGCGGCAAGGAGCATGAGACGGACTCACTGGTTCACCTCGCGGAGGCCATCATCAACCCCTAGTATAGAGACATGAAGGATTCGTGCAACAAGGACAAGCATGCCTGGCACTCGGCCTGGATGGAGAAACTCGACAAAGCTCACATCGTGTACGCGGCCAAGGAGGCGTACACGAGCTATGACATGTATAGGCATTGACATGAGGAAGTGCCTCCTTCCCCAAAACGGCCAGGGATCCAGCTGGAAGCAGAGCAATGGCAAGCGCCGTCGCAACAATAAGTAGATGATTAGATCCTCGTTTCTCCTACTTTAGTATGGATGTAATTGCTTACTTTGGTATGTGGAAATGTTATGTGTGTAGTCACTTGTGTAATTGTATTCTTAATTTGGTTATGCAATGTTGTCTTTTTAAGTATATACGTTGATGCTCTGTAGACAGAGCATAGATGTTGTGCAGACAAAGAAAATCACATCGCACACAAACTAAACAATGGAACCCGTCGGTGATGTTTTCATCAATCACTCACAATTGTATACCAGCAATCATTTGCTCACAACACACACGGCTTGTTAGCAGTAATTTTCTGTGTTCTTATCGGTCTTCGCACATGTTTTCGACTACATACCTGTTTGCCTCGTATCACACACATCTTGTTCATTTGAACCGTTTCTGCTCTCATGTCTCAGAACAAGCAGTTCAACCGAGTGAACCGCATGCCGTATATCGCACACACCTTTAATCTGGCTGACCGTTTCTTTTGTGTTGCCTAATCACAGACAGTTCATCCAAGTGAACCATATGCTATACATCGAACACACCTTCATCTGGCTGCCCGTTTCTTTTGTTCCTCCTCATCGCAAACAGTTAATTGAGCTGAACTGTATGCCCTCCATCACACACACAACTAAAATCTAGACCGTGTTTGATGCATCCTCCATCGCAAAGGTTTTGCACCTTTTTTACGGGTTTTTTACACCACTGTTTGCCATTATGGCATCGCACACAGTTTCATCGAGGGGTCTCTAATCATAGTATCGTGTTAGCCACAAAAAGATGCCATGAATAAGAATTAATTAGGTGAAACAAAGAGATAACTCCTATCAGTACCTGCTCAATGAGATAAGTGACATGGATAAGACCACATTTCAGAACAATTGGCTTCTTGGCCTCAACAGTTTTCCCCTCAGCCTCTGCCATGGACCTTTTCAGAAGCCCTCTTAGCCGCCTTGTCCTTAGGGCTGTACTTGAGAGGCATCTTAAACAGGTTCATGGCCGCAACAAGCAATTCATATCAGAGATTTATAACTAAGTTGTGGTATAAACTAAACTGTTGTCATATCTAGAGGTATTCAACTTAAACCAGTCAACCACTTATTGGCTAATTTTCTTGCTGGCCCTTTCATTGCTGCACCTATGACTTAACCAACCATCTAAGCAAGGAAATTCATTATATAATTAGTCGGCGCCACTGAAATAACAACCAGTGGTTTAGCATGTCATTTATTTACCAAGGGAAACCACAATGGATTAATCACCCAAGAGCAGGAGCGTAATATACTTTGAGAATAAGCCTAGTCCAGATCATACACACAAATAAACGTTTTGGTTTTTAACTGGCAGTGATTTTCCCCTACTACAAGCCTTTGCCTACAGCTTTAAACTAATCCAGCAAGTTCTCATGTCATTTATTAAAAAGTAATGCTTAGAAGTCTAATTTCAAAAGTGGAACAGTCCAATATACTTTCAGAATGTGGAGTTTAGATTATCTTTTCTAGTACCAATTATAAACATAGCACAGTGATACGACTCCATCGTATCTACTTTTCCAAACTATCTTCCCCTTGTTTTTGAATCTAATTTGCATGATCTAAATGGAACTAACTCGGACTGACGTTGTTTCCAGCAAAATTGCCACGGTGTTATTTTTGTGTAGAAATAAAAGTTCTTGGATTGACCTGATAAATTTACGGAGAATTTTTGTGGAATATCTAAAAATACTAGCACAAGAAGTTACCAAAGGGGGTCCACCTAGAGGCCAGAAGCCTGGGGCACCCCCCCCTGGGGGGCCCCTAGAGGGCTTTTTGTCCCCCTGGACCTCCTCTGACCCTAACTCTAACTCTATATAACCCTATTCGGGGAGAAAAAATCAAGGAGAAGGATTCATCACGTTTTACGATATGGAGCCACCGCCGCCTCCTTTTGTTCATCGGGACGACTGATCTGGAGTCCGTTCGGGGCTCCGGAGATGGGGGTTCATCGCCATCATCATCACCAACCCTTCTCCATCACCAATTTCAGGATGCTCACCGCCATACGTGAGTAATTCCATCGTAGGCTTGTTGGATAGGATGGGTTGGATGAGACTTATGATGTAATCGAGTTAGTTTTGCTAGGGTTTGATCCATAGTATATGAGGGAGTCCTGGACTAAGGGGTCCTCGGGCATCCGGCCTATTATCCATGGGCCGGACTGATGGTCTGTGAAGACATGAAGGCCGAAGACTGTACCTGTGTCCGGATTGGACTCTCCCTGGCGTGGAAGGCAAGATTGGCGACCGACTATGAAGATTCCATCTTATGTAACCGACTCTATGTAAACCCTAGACCCCACCGATGTCTATAGAAACCGGAGGGGTTAGTTCATAAAGGATATACTCATTACCATAGTCATACATGTTAGACTTCTAGAGTTTAGCCATTACGATCCCGTGGTAGATCAACTCTTGTAACACTCATATTTATCAAGATCAATATAGCAGGACATAGGGTATTACCTCCATAGAGAGGGCCCAAACCTGGGTAAACATCGTGTCCCCCGTCTCCTGTTACCTCCGATCCTAGACAACAGCTTGGGACACCCTACCCGAGATCCGCCGGTTTTGACACCAACATTGGTGCTTTCATTGAGAGTTCTAATGTGCCGTCAACGAAAGGTTCGATGGCCACTTCAATCGTATACAGTGACATTGTCCAAGGAGAAACCTTCCTCCCCGGACAGATTTTTGTGTTCGGCGGCTTCGTACTGCGGGACAACTCGCTCGGCCATCTGGGGTAGATCGATAGCTATGCCCCTGGCCACCGGGTCAGATTCGGAAGCTTGAACTACGTTGCGGATATCCGTGGAGACTTGATCTTCAATGGATTTGAGACCGCAGCGATCTCTCCCCCTTGCCCCGATGAACATGACTTAAATCTGTCATCGGATCACATCTAGGAGATGGTCCCTGTTGCTGCAATGGCCTTAGAACCGGAGCAGATCGTGCCATCCAAGGCCACAGAGTCCGCGACATTGGAGCCGCACACGAACTCGGCACCCTACAATATTCGCGTCAATGGAACTCCGGACTCGTCTCCGGCTATAAGTCCAGGACCTGTTACACCTACAGACACCGAGCTGGATCGGTTATTGATTTTCGAATTTAGCGTTGTAGACATCTTCCAGCACTCACCTTTGCGTGATGTGCTAAACTCTTTAAAGAACTTGTCCTTGGAGAAGGTCTCATAGCCGAACTATGTTCGGTTCGAGCCAGAGGCTGATGATGGGAAATTTTGCTTTCCACCCGCCACCCACTTCATAGCCACTGTCGATGATTTAACCACATGCTTGATTACGGCTCTGAAGACATCAACAGTATGGACGACGATGTCGACCAGGAGCAAGCCCAAGACCCGCCATTTACTGGACGTTGGACGGCCACCTCTTCGTACGATGTGTACATGCCTACAGCTTTAAACTGATCCAGCAAGTTATCATGTCATTTATTAAAAAGTAATGCTTAGAAGTCTAATTTCAAAAGTGGAACAGTCCAATATACTTTTAGAATGTGGAGTTTAGATTATCTTTTGTAGTACCAATTATAAACATAGCACAGTGATACGTCTCCCTCATATCTACTTTTCCAAACTATTTTCCCCTTGTTTTGGAATCTAATTTGCATCATCTAAATGGAACTAACTCGGACTGATGCTGTTTTCAGCAGAATTGCCATGGTGTTATTTTTGTGCAGAAATAAAAGTTCTTGGATTGACCTGATAAATTTACGGAGAATTTTTGTGGAATATATAAAAATACTGGCACAAGAAGTTACCAAAGGGGGTCCACCTAGAGGCCAGAAGCCTGGGGCGCGGCCCCCTGGGGGCGCCTAGAGGGCTTTTTGTCCCCCTGGACCTCCTCCGACCCTAACTTCAACTCTATATAACCCTATTCGGGGACAAAAAAATTAAGGAGAAGGATTCATCACGTTTTACGACACGGAGCCACCGCCACCTCCTTTTCTTCATCGGGAGGGATGATCTGGAGTCCGTTCGGGGCTCCAGAGAGGGGGGGGGGGGGTTGATTGCCATCATCATCACCAACCTTTCTCCATCACCAATTTCATGATGCTCATCGCCACGCGTGAGTAATTCCATCATAGGCTTGTTGGACAGGATGTGATGGACGAGATTTATGATGTAATCGAGTTAGTTTTGTAGGGTTTGATCCATAGTATCTGAGGGAGTCCTCGACTAAGGGGCCCTCGGGCGTCCGACCTGTTATCCATGGGCCGGACTGATGGGCTGTGAAGACATGAAGGTCGAAGACTGTACCTGTGTCCGGATTGGACTCTCCCTGGCATGGAAGACATGCTTGGTGACCGACTATGAAGATTCCATCTTATGTAACCGACTCTATGTAAACCCTACATCCCTCCCGGTGTCTTTATAAAACGGAGGGCTTAGCCCGTAAAGGATATACTCAATACCATAGTCATACATGTTAGATTTCTAGGGTTTAGCCATTACAATCTCGTGGTACATCAACTCTTGTAACACTCATATTCGTCAAGATCAATCTAGCAGGACGTAGGGTATTACCTCCATAGAGAGGGCCCAAACCTGGGTAAACATCGTGTCCCCCGTCTCCTGTTACCTTCGATCCTAGACACATAGTTTGGGACCCCCTACCCGAGATCCGCCGGTTTTGACACCGACATTGGTGCTTTCATTGAGAGTGCCACTGTGCCGTCAACGAAAGGTTCGATGGCCACTTCAATCGTCTACAGTGACATTGTCCAAGGAGAAACCTTCCTCCCTGGACAAATTTTTGTGTTCGGCGGCTTCATACCGCGGGCCAACTCGCTCGGCCATCTGGAGTAGATTGATAGCTACGCCCCTGGCCACTGGGTCAGATCCAGAAGCTTGAACTACGTCGCGGATATCCGTGGAGACTTGATCTTCAATGGATTTGAGACCGCAGCGATCGCTCCCCCTCGCCCCGATGAACATGACTTAAATCTGTCACCGGATCACATCCAGGAGATGGTCCCTGTTGCTGCAACGGATTAGAACCGGAGAAGATCGTGCCATCCGAGGCCACAGAGTCCGCGATGTTGGAGCCACACAAGAACTCGGCACCCCACAATATTTGCGTCAATGGAACTCCAGACTCGTCTCCGGCTATAATTCCAGGACCTGGTACACCCGCGGACACCGAGCTGGATCGGTTATCATTTTTCAAATTTAGCACCGTAGACATCTTCCAGCACTCACCTTTGCGTGATGTGCTAAACTCTTTAAAGAACTTGTCCTTGGAGAACGACTCACAGCCGAACTATGTTCGGTTCGAGCCAGTGGCTGATGACGGGAAATTTTGCTTCCCACCCGCCACCCACTTCATAGCCACTGTCGATGACTTAACCGACGTGCTTGATTACGGCTCCGAAGACATCGACGGTATGGACGACGATGTCGACCAGGAGCAAGGCCAAGACCCTCCATTTACTGGACGTTGGACGGCCACCTCTTCATACGATGTGTACATGCCTACAGCTTTAAACTGTTCCAGCAAGTTATCATGTCATTTATTAAAAAAGTAATGCTTAGAAGTCTAATTTCAAAAGTGGAACAGTCCAATATACTTTCAGAATGTGGAGTTTATATTATCTTTTCTAGTACCAATTATAAACATAGCATAGTGATACATCTCCATCGTATCTACTTTTCTAAACTATTTTTCCTTTGTTTTGGAATCTAATTTGCATGAACTAAATGGAACTAACTCGGACTGACGCTGTTTTCAGCAGAATTGCCACGGTGTTATTTTTGTGCAGAAATAAAAGTTCTTGGATTGACCTGATAAATTTACCGAGAATTTTTGTGGAATATATAAGAAATACTGGCACAAGAAGTAACCAAAGGGGGTCCACCTAGAGGCAAGAAGCCCGGGGTGCGCCCCCCTGGGGGGCGCCTAGAGGGCTTTTTGTCCCCCTAGACCTCCTCCGACCCTAACTTCAACTCTATATAACCCTATTTGGGGAGAAAAAATCAAGGAGAAGGATTCATCACGTTTTACGAGACGGAGCCACCGCCGCCTCCTTTTCTTCATCGGGAGGGCTGATCTGGAGTCCGATCGGGGCTCCGGAGAGGGGGGGGGGTTCATCGCCATCATCATCACCAACCTTTCTCCATCGCCAATTTCATGATTCTCACCGCCACGCGTGAGTAATTCCATTGTAGGCTTGTTCGACAGGATGGGTTGGACGAGATTTATGATGTAATCGAGTTAGTTTTGCTAGGGTTTGATCCATAGTATCTGATGGATTCCTGGACTAAGGGGTCCTCGGGCGTCCGACCTGTTATCCATTGGCCGGACTGATGGGCTGTGAAGACATGAAGGCCGAAGACTGTACTTGTGTCCAGATTGGACTCCCTGGCGTGAAAGGCAAGCTTGGCGACCGGCTATGAAGATTCCATCTTATGTAACCGACTCTATGTAAACCCTAGATCCCCCCGGTGTCCATAAAAACCGGAGGGGTTAGTCCGTAAAGGACATACTCATTACCATAGTCATATAGGTTAGACTTCTAGGGTTTAGCCATTATGATCTCGTGGTGGATCAACTCTTGTAACACTCATATTCATCAAGATCAATCTAGCAGGAGGTAGGGTATTACCTCCATAGAGAGGGCCCAAACCTGGGTAAACATCGTGTCCCCCGTCTCCTGTTACCTTCGATCCTAGAAGCACAGTTTGGGACCCCCTACCCGAGATCCGCCGGTTTTGACACCAACATTGGTGCTTTCATTGAGAGTTCTACTGTGCCGTCAACGAAAGATTCGATGGCCACTTCAATCGTCTACAGTGACATTGTCCAAGGAGAAACCTTCCTCCCCGGACAGATTTTTGTGTTCGGCGGCTTCGTACTGCAGGCCAACTCGCTGGGCCATCTGGAGTAGATCGATAGCTACGCCCCTGGCCACCGGGTCAGATTCGAAAGGTTGAACTACGTCGTGGATATCCGTGGAGACTTGATCTTCAATGGATTTGAGACTGCAGCGATCGCTCCTCCTCGCCCCGATGAACATGACTTACATCTGTCATCGGATCACATCTAGGAGATGGTCCCTGTTGCTGCAACGGCCTTAGAACCGAAGCAGATCGTGCCATCCGAGGCCACAGAGTGCGCGGAGTTGGAGCCGCACACGAACTCGGCACCCCACAATATTTGCGTCAATGAAACTCCGGACTCGTCTCCGGCTATAAGTCCAGGACCTGGTACGCGTGCGGACACTGAGCTGGATCGGTTATTGATTTTCGAATTTAGCGCCATAGACATCTTCCAGCACTCACCTTTGCGTGATGTGCTAAACTCTTTAAATAACTTGTCCTTGGAGAAGGACTCACAGTCGAACTATGTTTAGTTCGAGCCAGACGCTGATGATGGGAAATTTTGCTTCCCACCCACCACCCACTTCATAGCCACTGTCGATGACTTAACCGACGTGCTTGATTATGGCTCCAAAGACATCGACAGTATGGACGACGATGTCGACCAGGAGCAAGGCCAAGACCCGCCATTTACTGTACATTGGACAGCCACCTCTTCGTACGATGTGTACATGGTCGACACACATAAAAAAGCTAGCACGATGACAAAGGAGATCCAGTTGCGAATAAACCTTCAGAGACATAGTCCAAGCGTCGGCACCCTAAACACCGCTCTATGCCCCACCACTTAAAAGATGACGACACTAGCATCGGAGAAAATATTACTCCCGGCGACACCGAAAACAATGAAGACCCTGTCGGGGCGGCATCCGAACAGGAGGAACAAGACAACGGGCAAGATAACCCTGATAAATAGGCCATGCCCAATGATCCAGATGATGGTAGTTATCGTCCAGTCTCCTAGGATGATGAGAGCCTCGGCAATGAGGACTTCATCGTGCATAAGGCACCCCTCGAGCAGGAGCGCTTCAAGCACCAGCTAATTGCCACTGCAAGAAGCCTGAAGAAGAAGCACTAGCAGCTCCAAGCTGATCAAGACCTGCTCATTGACAGGTGGACTGATGTCCTGGCAGCCGAAGAATACGGCCTCAAGCGCCCAGCCAAGAGTTACCCAAAGCGCAGACTGCTACCTCAGTTCGATGAGGAAGCACTAAATCCCATACCTCCCTCGTGCAATACGGACCGACCACCACGTGGTCGGGATAGTGCGGTGGACCGACCTCCATGCGGACGGGATAAAACGACAACTCAGGCTGAACAACAGCCCGCCCCACCACCTCACAAAAATAGGGATAGAACAGCTCAGGGCCATATATATGACCTGCGGCAAGAGCTGGACAATAGAGCAGGACACACCAGACCAATCTACGGATCGCTAGGACGCTTCCCGACTCGGGATGACGGCTACCTATTCGGACGCGACAAACCTAGTCACACCCGGGCCGATAACCGCGGACTCCGTCGGAGGTGCGCCATGATGCGGCCCGATATAGAGGTGTAGCACACCCTCTCTGCTTCACAGATGAGGTGCTGGATCACGAATTCCCCGATGGGTTCAAGCTCGTCAATATTGAATCATACGACGGAAGAACCGATCCCGCAGTATGGATTGAGGCATTTATGCTCCACATCCACATGGCCCGTGGAGACGACCTCCACACCATCAAATACCTCCCACTAAAACTCAAAGGGCCAGCTCGATACTGGCTAAATAGCCTGCCCGAGAATTGCATCGGTAGCTGGGAGGACCTGGGAGAGGCATTCCTTGACAACTTCCAGGGTACATATGTCCGGCCACCCTATGCCGATGACTTAAGCCACATAGTTCAACAACCTGGAGAATCAGCCAGAAAATTCTGGACTAGGTTCCTAACCAAAAAGAACCAGATCATTGACTGTCCGGATGTTGAAGCCCTAGCGGCCTTCAAACACAGCATCCACGAAGAATGGCTGGCACGCCACCTTAGCCAAGAAAAGCCGAAATCCATGGCAGCCCTTATGGCACTCATGACCCACTTTTGCATGGGTGAGGACAGCTGGCTGGCTCGTAGCAAAAACACAGCCAGCGAGACAGGCCCCTCCGAGCCCAAGAATAGCTCCGCCAAGCTCCGGCGCAACAAACACAAACGCCGAAGCAACGACGACAACACTGATGACACCACCGTTAACACCGGATTCAACGGCTCCAAGTCCAGCCAGCGAAAGAAGCCCTACAAAAGGAACAGTGAAGGACCATCCATCCTGGATCGCATACTCAATTTTCCGTGCCAGATACATGGTACCCCAGATAAACAAGCCAATCACACCAATAGAGATCGTTGGGTTTTCAAACAAGCTGGCAAGTTAAATGCCGAAAACAAAGAAAAGGGATCACAAAGTGAGGACGAGGACGAAGAGCCCCGGCAGCCGAACACTGGGGGGCAGAAGAAATTTCCCCCTCAAGTCAAAATGGTGAACATCATATACGCTACACACATTCCCAAAAGGGGGCGCAAGCGAGCACTTAGGGACGTCTACGCGGTAGAGCCAGTCGCCCTAAAATTCAATCCGTGGTCGTCATTCCCGATCACCTTTGATCGTCGAGATCACCCAACTAGTATCCGCCATGGCGGTTCAGCCGCAGTAGTCCTTGTCCAAATTATAGACGGGGTTCACCTAACACATGTCCTGATGGATGGTGGTAGTAGCCTCAACCTGCTTTATCAGGACACAGTGCGGAAGATCGGCATTAACCCCTCACGAATCAAATCAACAAAGACTACCATTAAAGGAGTCATACTAGGCGTAGAGGCCCGCTGTACGGGCTCAATCACGCTGGAGGTGGTCTTCTGTTCTCCAGACAACTTCCGAAGTGAAGAGTTAATATTCGATATCGTCCCCTTCCGCAGCGGCTACCACGCACTGCTCGGACGAACCGCGTTTGCCGAGGCTTTCAACGCAGTACCACACTATGCTTATCTCAAGCTCAAGATGCCCGGTCCACGCGGCGTCATAACAATCAATGGCAATATTGAATGCTCCCTTCGAACAGAGGAGCACACAGCCGCCCTAGCAGCAGAGGTACAGAGCGGCCTTTTCAAGTAGCACTATAGTACGACAGCCGAGCCCCTGGACAGCATTAAGAGGTTCCGGACTACACTACAACAAGACAGCGTGGCTCGTCAAGAGCTCGATTAGAAATTCGGCCTCCGTCCTAGTCCCGATGAAGTATGGCATTCGTACCACGCGTACATAATTACACACTCAAAATTCCATGGACATCGACGGAGGCACAAGCCAGCCCGGGGATCTACAGTTCGGCTAGACTGATCCCGGACACACATGTAACTTTACCATCTCCTTTTCCCTTTTTCCAGGTTTCTCTCATGCAGGCCTCCTTCGACGGCCTAATTAATAGTCCTCTCAAAGGATAAACACACCGGATTGACACGGAGCACAGGTGTACATGGGAAGCCCTAGAGGCTAACTAAATGATTACTCTATCTGTTTGCAGGACGCACACGCAGCTCGCCTTTCGTCGCCGCATGTCAAAGAGCCAGTTGCTTATTGCATTATTTTGTACTAATGTGCTTGGACACATTAACCCAACTATAATGGAAATAGTTCATGATCCAAGTTCAAGGGCCCCAGATCCTATCTCTGTTTTCCTTTAAATTACTTATTTTCTAGCAACCGTACATTCTGGTACGTTATATATTTGCCAGGGGATCCCCATCGCCCCACGATACGGCAACAAAGTCCGAACAATCCTTAAAGATAAGTTCGGCACCCCGAATTTAGCATTATATGCATTGGCTCCGAATCATGTCTTTGGTCAATAGTTGGGTTGCCCGGCTCCTGTGCTTGCTAGCCTACGTTCTGCTAAATCGGCTAGGGTAGTAAAGGGAGAACTACTGCGATTGTGCCCTGGCCTTGACCAGATGAGCACCTCAGTAGAGAAAGCCGAAAACTGACTGTCATGATATGGCGAGAGCCAGTCAGCTATTTGAGGGTTACAAATCGTTGGAGATTTTTTTCCGCATTATGTGGAAGATCGGCACTTCCCGATCACATGCTGACAACACCCTGGCTTGAACCAGGGGCTGCGACCATGCTTTATTATAAAACTCCTATGGCTAAGTGAGGCGTTTAAGCCGTATAGTCTGATTGCCTTGTTCGTTGCGCTAAACAACTCCTTCAAGGACCATATAATTGGATCAAGATTGTTTAGATTCCATCCCGAACACCTCCGTACTATCTACATGAGGGCAGAAGCCGATGACTGGCCAACCCTCAGATTAAATACAACACGGCCGCACAGGAGGAAACAATTAAAGCATAACAAAATTACATCATAAAACATGCTTTGTTCTTTATAATACAAGCCAAAGGCAACATGAATACATTTATTCAAATACAACATCCTGCGAACATTGTACTGCTGCAAGGCGAGACCCCTCCAGGACATCCGCAAAATACCGTTCGGGTGTGCGGTGCTCCTTGCCCTCCGGTGGCCCTCTGGTCACCTCAAAGGTGTCCATCTTCGCCCACCACATCTTGCAACAGGCGAAGGCCATGCGTGCACCTTCAATGCAGGTCGTTGACGACGTCCAGCCGAGGACCGGCGTTCACCATCTGCCTCACGAGTCTGAAGTAGCTGCTTGGCATAGCTTCGGCTGGCCATAGCCGGATTATGAAATCCTTCATGGCTAGTTCGACCACCCTATGCAGCTCCATCAGCTGTTTTAGCTGATCGGTGAAGGACATGGGATGCTCTGGCGACCAGAATAGCTTCTCCGTAGAACCCCCTCCTTCGGCTCGATAGAACTCCACGGCGTCTGATACATTGCGTGGTAAATCCGCAAAAGCTCCTGGGGAACTCTGAACCCGGGTTAGTAAAAGGTACTGCTTCTCTGCATACTTGCTTTGCATCTTAAATGCCTTACCCGCTGTGATCTTCTTGGCCTCCTGGATCTCCTCAAGGGCGGCCTGGGCCTCATTCCGTGCAGTCTCTGCGCTCTGACAAGCCTTGGCGAGTTCGGCCCCTTGAACCGACGCGTCATGCTCCGAGACCTCGCATTTTTTCACCGCATCCTGAAGCTCCTGCTGGACTTCTTTGACCCGGGCCTTAAGCTTCTTACGGGCGGCTTGTTGCTGGACAGCCTTCTCCTCGGCCTAGCCCAGGGCCTTCTTCAGGGCCTCGACATCGGTCACGGCTCCTGCACATATTACGACACTGCGGTCAATATACAGCGCCTACTCCTTCCGAACACACAGCAAGTCGTCACTCAGCTTGCTTCTCCTGGAGCCAAACCATAACCTCGCCGAGCTCGTTATCGGTCTGCTCCAGCCTCTGCCTTAGTTCAGAGACTTCGGCAGCATGCGAGGTTGCGGCCAACAGCGATGCCTGCTTAGCCACCCATATTATGTTAGTCTCCTATAACAAAAGCTTGATCCTTCAAAGGGGGCTGCTCACTCGACTCTGGAGCCATATGGGCCTCCGGAATCATATTCGGCTGAAGGCCGAACTAGATGCGCCCTCTTCGCCAGTCTCCGTGGGGATCGGCTCCTCCATGTGTCCGGCAGTGGATGTCTCTCCTTGTGGTGCCTCCCGGACGGTGTCCTGGGCTCCTCCTAGGTTCGGAGCGGTCCTCCGGGATAACACTTTGGTGTCATCCCTGGCCCTGGGGGAATAAGCAGGCTGTGGCGACATGCTTGCTATCTCCAACGGAGCCAACGAACCTCCAGATGAGGATCACTGGATAAGGTCACGGGCCAGACTGCAATAGTACAATTAGCTATGTCAAGATAATGAAGAGAAAGGGCCGGATGCGCGCATGAGTGAGCCATGTCACTTACAATGCGGCCTGGGGCTTAGTGCGGGGGCGTCATTCTGGACTGCTGTCAACGTCCCACACGGTGTTGATCGTTGGGGCGCCCTTCCCCTTCTTAGGCGTTTCTGCCTCCGGATGCGCCGAAGCCGCCCTCTTCTTCTTCCTCTCCTCAGGGGGAGGATTGTTTTCCTCCTCCTCCTCTTCCTCGCCATTGTCCTAAGGGACTGAGGAATGAGCTTCGTCGTTTTCAGATGTCACGTCCAAAGTGACCTTGTGACGGGGACCACTCTTGCCCCCCTTGGCCTTCTTCTCCGGCGCCTTATAAGGCGCCGGCACCAGCATCTTCGCTAGACGTGGGATGACCGGTTCTTCAGGTAGCGGAGCTGGACATTGGATCCACTTTGCCCTCTCCATCCAATCCTGAAAAAGCAACAATAAAAGCTCAGGCATCATCCTTGAAACAAACAAGTGGAGAATGCACCAAAAAAGACATACCTCGCTAGCGAGGTGTTTAGTGTTGTGCCTGCAATCTCAATCTGCGGCCGGCGGTTTCTCGTTGCCCTTAAAGAGCAACTTCCATGCACCTTCGTGAGTAGTCTTGAAGAGCCTCACCAGGGCCTGGTTCTTCTTCGGGTTGAAATCCCACAGAGGATGGCTTCGACGCTGGCACGAAAGGATCCGACGAACTAGCATGACCTGGATCACATCAACAAGCTTGACGTTCCTGGTTACCATGCTTTGAACGCGTGTCTGCAGCGCTATCAGCTTGCCAGGGGAACCCCAGTACAGACTCTTCCTGACCCAGGAGGTGAGTCGCATGGGAGCACCGGAGCGGAATTTGGTAGCTGCGGCCCATGTGGTGCCGCGAGGTTCTATGATGTAGAATCACTGCTTCTGCCACTCCTTTACCTTGTCCACGAAAGTAGCTTTGGGCTAGGAGACGTTGGACAGCTTGCTCACCATGGCTCCTCCGCACTCCACATGCTGGCCATCCACCACCTTCGGCTTCACGTTAAAGACTTTGAGCCACAACCCGAAGTGGGGTTGGATGCGGAGGAAGGCCTCACACACGACGATAAACCCCGAGATGTTGAGGAAGGAATTCGGTGACATATCATGGAAATCTATCCCGTAATAATACATCAGCCCGCGGACGAAAGGGTGGAGTGGAGACCCTAGCCCGCGGAAGAAATGGGGGATGAACACTACCCTCTTGGTGGGCTTTGGCGTGGGGACGACTTGTCCATTGGATGGCAGGCGGTGAGTAATCTCCTTCGCCAAGTATCTGGCCGCCTGAAGCTCAACAATATCCTCCTCCTTGAGGGAGGAGACCATCCACTTGCCTTGACCTCCGGATTTGGACATGGTTGCTTGAGTGGAACGGAGATGAGAACTTGGGCGCTGCAGCTTGAGATTGGAAAGGCGGAGACAGAGAGAGGGCGTGAGATAGGAAGATGGAATCTTTATCCCCTTATAAAGGCAAAAAATATTAAACGCCTCCTCACTCGCCTTAAGATTCACCTATTCCCAAGGGCTGTATAAACGACACGGTTGGGTTACCCATGCCCGCATTGATGAGAATCCCGCGATAAGGGGACACGATCTCTGCTTTGACAAGACGTGCCAATGGCAACCACGTCTCGAGACATGGGGCGTCGAAACATGAAAGCGGTTTGGAATTATGACCGGGCAGACGTGATGTCATGTTGTAAAAAGCTGTCAGTAGATTAGACTCATGTAAAAATATATTCTGTCTGCGGTTATGTATGGTGTGTGTGTGTGTGACAGGTCCGGATACGATCATCACATCCGAAGACTATCTTGAAGTTCGGATAGAAGGGAACCCGCCTTACAATGCCCAAGATAATCTGCGCGCCGGACTCCTTGTCATTGAAGCCAGGTTCAGGGGCTACTGAGGGAGTCCTGGACTAAGGGGTCCTCGGGCGTCCGGCCTGTTATCCATGGGCTGGACTGATGGGATGTGAAGACATGAAGGCCGAAGACCGTATGTGTGTCCGGATTGGACTCTCCTTGGCGTGGAAGGCAAGCTTGGCGACCGACTATGAAGATTCCTTCTTATGTAACCGACTCTATGTAAACCCTAGATCCCCTCGATGTCTATATAAACCGGAGGGGTTTGTCCGGAAAGGATACACTCATTACCATAGTCATATAGGTTAGACTTCTAGGGTTTAGCCATTACGATATCATGGTCGATCAACTCTTGTAACACTCATATTCATCAAGATCAATCAAGCAGGACGTAGGGTATTACCTCCATAGAGAGGGCCCAAACCTGGGTAAACATCATGTCCCCCGTCTCCTGTTACCATCGATCGTAGACGCATAGTTCGGGACCCCCTAACCGAGATCCGCCGGTTTTGACATTGACAGTATCCACTATGTTCTGAGATTGATGTTGCTTTGACTTTGCTATGCTTACTGCTTGTCGCTAGGGCCCGAGTGCCATGCTTTCAGTTCTGAATGTATTATGATTTCATGAATATATTTGTGTTCTTGATCCTATCGTGCAAGTTGTAGACACCTATTACAAGTTATGATCTGCATACCCCAAGGAGACAATAATTGGGATTCTTTCCGATGATTACCATAGTTTGAGGAGTTAATGTATTCACTTAGTGCTAATGCTTTGTTCCGCTTCTCTATTAAAAGGAGGCCTTAATATCCCTTAGTTTCCATTAGGACCCTGCTGCCATGGGAGGGTAGGACAAAAGTTTCCATGCAAGTTCTTTTGCATAAGCACGTATGACTCCATACGCAATACATGCCTACATTATATTGATGAATTGGAGCTAGTTCTTTGTCACCCTAGGTTATGACTACTACATGGTGAATATCATCCAACACAATTATCATTGCCGATCAAATGCCTACGAGCTTTTCACATATTGATCTTTGCCAAGTTACTTTCGTTGCTACTGCTATTACAATCACTACAAAATTGCTACTGTTACTTTCGTTGATGTTAGCGTAACTTGCATACTACTTTTTTAGTAAAAACTTTGCTGCGGATATTAAGTCTTTTAGGTGTGGTTGAATTGACAACTCAACTGCTAATACTCCTGAATATTCTTTGACTCCCCTTGTGTCAAATCAATAAATTTGGGTTGAATACTGTACCCTCGAAAACTTTTGCGATCCCCTATACTTGTGGGTTATCACACAATAGTTTGGCTCTTGTTATTTAAGCTCACAATATTTCGACCAAGAGTTGCTTGCATGTCATGATTTTTTGTAGTCGTAATCCCAGTAGTATTTACTTGCACATTTAGGATATGATAGTTAAAGCTAAACAAGAATTGTCCTAGCAGAATTTACATTTCATAAGCTTACGGAGTAATGTAAATACAGATGGTTGAGATATAATTTTGTATCAAATCACATTTCAGAGAGGCAATAGATTACATCCGAAGGCGCCCAGTTAAAATTATGTCTCAGCCATATGAATCTCAACACAAAATAATAATTAGAATATGGACTGATAGTTCACTTCTCCTATTTGATATTTGCCTGACATTCAAACCTAAAACTAACTAATTCTTCTTTATTTCCAAAGAAGAGGTGAATATGACAATACGATCTGCCAAACTGAAAGCGCAAGTTTGCTCCTAAAGGGGGGTGAAAGGGAGAATTAAATCTGAGTCACTTGGGATTTATATCTGTTGATCACTATGAAGAATTTGAAAGATACCAAAACCAAGATTTTTTCCCTCTAGGACGAGGGGAGGTATGGAACTACCATCTAGCTCTGCACTTGTTTCACCTTCTGTTTTGAGTAAGCTTGCAACACCACCTCCTGCTATTAGTTTTGGTATGCCACAAGTGATGATGCTAATTCTGCTATGTGTGATGCTTATGATGATACTACTACTTTGCCTGATAATACTGTGCCACTAGGTGAATTTCTTGATGAACAACTTGCTAGAGCTAAACATAATGAGAATGCTAAAACTGCTGATATTTCTGAAACTAATGAAACTATTGAGACTGAACACTTTGAAACACATGTTGGATCTAGCTCTCCTAGATATGATTTGCCTATTATACCTAAGGGTTATGTTATGTATGGAGAGGTAGCCAGGGACTTTCTTGCTTGTAAAGATAGAGAGGATCTTAAGAAATTGCTTATCAAGTTGAAAGAAAAATCTTTGAATGCTAGAATGCATTATGATCCTAAGTTTGCTACTTCACCTATCTTTGTTACTGATAAGGGTTATGAATTCTCCATCGATCCTAAGTTAATTACTTTGGTTGAATCTGATCTTTTCCATGGTTACGAATCTGAAACTGTTTGTCACACCCTAGCTAGTTCAAGCATTAGAGTGTGCATCATATTTAAATTCCCTTAAATTTGAAATGGGGAAGACAGAACCCCCAGCACCCCCTGGAAACAACTAGGGTTTACTAAAATTATTTTCAATGAACCCAAAATGCCCTTCACAAAATGTTCATCATTTCTGGATTGGGCTAAAACCCCTGGCAAAAATGGTGCACTCTTTTCTAGGACATTCTGGATTTTCTGAATTAAATCATAAGTATTTGAATTTGGGCATTTAAATGCTATAAAATAATCCAAATGCTCAAATAATTCTGGAAATAAGTGTGGGCTATTGGGAATAATCTAAACAGAGCCCCTGATTATTTTTAGGATTTTTAAAGATGTCTAGGTATTTTTAATAAAGCCCAACAGTTGCAAAAAAATAGATAAAAGAAAACAAACAGAAAAAGGAGAGAGAGAGAAACTTACCAGGCGTAGCCCACCAGCCCACCTGGCTCGGCCCAGTCGACTGGCCTTGCCAGTCGTCCCCCTCCTCCCGCCAGGAGGACGAGGAGCGCGTGGCCGGCGCCCGCGGCCACACGTCGGCCACCTCCTGCTTCCGCCGACGCCCTGGAGGCGTCTAGGAGTGCCATGCCGACCCCCACGTCCCCCTCTCTTTCTTCCCACTCTCCGCGTGGCCTCTCTCCCTCTCAGGCTCTCTCCCCCTCTTCCCGCCAAGCGCAGCCGTCGCTGCCAACAAGCTTCACCGCAGCCACCGCCGTCCATTTGCTTCCCCGACATGCCAGGAAGCTCCGCCGTCTTTGACTGCATCAAGTAGGCCGAGCCCCGTGCGCTCGCTAACCCCGGAGACGCTGCACCGAGCTCGTTCTCAACTCCGGCCACCGGAGATCCCCCTCGCCGCCCCGCTCGCTCCAGCCCTTCCCCGAGCTCGCCGATCACTCCCCTGCAACCGCTATGAGCTCTGCCACCGTTTCCCCCTCTCCCCGTGCCTGTCCGCGTCCTCCAACCCCCTCTGCCATCGAGGCCGAGAGCTCGGCTCCGCTGGCCATGTCGCCGCTGTGGCCACAGGCGCGTAAGCTCGAATCCGAGCACGCCTTCGTCTTCCACGCGCTCCCAGGAGCCTAACACACCACCCCCCACGTCTCGCCGTGCCCCGTAGCGTCGGGTTCATCCACGCTCGAACTCCGGCGACCGCCAAGGCCGTTGCCGGCGTTGTTCCAAGCCTCCCCGAGCTCCACTTTCTCCATCAAACGACGCGGCTCGCTCCCCGCATCACGTAGTTGCTCTCCGCTGTCGATTTGGTCGCCGGAGACGCAAAGCCGAGCCCCTCCACCGCGTCTGTCGTCGCCGCCGTCAAGCCGCCGGCGAGTTTGACTCAGTTTGACCCCTGTGCGGGCCCAGGTAGACCCCCTGGGTCTATGACAGGTGAGGCTTGTCTGCTAATCAGCTTAAGATTAGTTTTAACTAATTCTAATTAGTTTAGACACTAACATGTGGGCCCAGACCCCACTGACAGCTAATTAGTGTTAATCTAATTTTGTTAACTAGTTGTGACACTGACAGAGAGGGCCCACTAGTCAGGTTTGACCTGGCCGACCCAGTTGACCGCTGACATCACACCTATGTCATGCTGACGCATTAATTCAATTACTGGAATTATTCTTATATAGGAAATTCCAGAAAATATCCAAAACTTCTAAAAATCATAGAAAATCAACCATAGCTCCAAATGCAAAGATTTATATATGAAAAATGATCAGAAAAATTCAATCTATCCATCTGTAATGGTTTCATGCATGACAAAACAAGTTAACCTTGCTTTTTAAGAAGAATAAGGTAATGCACTAATAAGGCCATGTTTAATGAGCTAATATTTGAATCTTTGATTCAAATGAGTTCATCCCCTTCTGTTTTCGCTTGCATTAGGCCAAGACATTTTCATCTTGCCATGTCATAGCATGCATCATATTGTTGCATATTGCCATGTGTTGATTATGTTCGGTGAGTCTTTCGTGGTAGGTTCTGCCTCCGAGGATAACCCCGAGTATCCGTCTGAAGGGCACTACCCTACTACCTCTACAACAGGCAAGCAACCCATTGATCATTCCGATACAAACCCATGTTCTCGCTTCTGCTCTTGTTTACTGCATTAAGACAACGTGAATCAAACTGTTGTGTGCTACGGTAGTTGAACCCTTATCCTCTGCATGACCTGTCATTGCCACAGTAACTAGATGAAACCCACTAGCATGTGTAGGAGTTGATTGAGCCATGTATGTGATTCCTACCTTGCTATGCCTGCTATGCTTAGAGTTGTGTCAGCACTGGTTCATCTGGGTGATGGGCTAGAGTGATATGATTATGTCGGTAATGTGAGGGATGTGTTGAACATGTTTTGGTAAAGGTATCTATGAGTGGCCATGTAGGAGTACATGGTGGGTTGTTTCATTGAGACCGTCCATAAGAACTGAGATCTGTATGCATGATTTAAGATTCAGCTACTACCACACATTGGGCCCTGAAATATGACCCCGCTCGACTTACTAACCCCTCTCGCCCTCTGTCCAGGAGTTGCAACTAGTTTCTGGTGTTTGTAGGTTATGTGTTGGCGGCCGTGCGTAGCGCTGACCCTAGGGGTGGGCTATGTTGTGGTAGATACACTGTGGCCGGGTATGCCTGGCGCCCGTTTGGCGTCTCGGGACTCTGTACACATCGTTTGGGGCCGTTGAGGACACCCCGGCCGGATTTCCTTGCGGATGGAACCTGAATAGGCGATAAACCTGGACTGGAGACTTGTGAGGTTAGTCAGGTCGTGGTCTACACCCATGTCGGTTTTTGCTTGAAGTCTGCCGAGCACATGTCGTGTGCAGACGTTAAGTGGTGGAAACATGTGTGATGAAGTACACCCCTATAGGGTATAAAACTATTCGAATAGCCGCGTCCGCGGTAAAGGACTACTTGGTTGCCTATACAGTTCATAGACAAGTTAATGGTTACTACTAAAAGACTCAAGATAAGTGTGAGTACCGAGGATGGCCCTCTCGTAGGATGAAGAGAGAGGATCCCCGGTGGAGTATTGTGTTGGTGAGTAGTGGACTCGTGTGTGAAAACTATTTTACTAGTGAAGTTCTGTAGGATAGCTTAGCCAATCGTCAAAGCTGGCTTGCTGCAATAACCCCACCACCTTCTTGAGAATGAGCATGTATAGTAGGTTCTGTTGTAAGACCTGCAAAGTACCTTTGTACTCATGTTTTCTTAATTACTGTTTTCAGACGACAACACCGCCCCCTCCGATGGGTTCTACGTAGACCTTGACGTCGACGAGTGACTAGCCACCCAGGTGGTGATCCTGGCCATAGAGGGCCCTATGTAGATAGACAGGCTTCGAGAAGCCTTCTTTCTTTCTAGTGTCTGTACTCAGACTAGTTGCTTCCGCATGTGCTTGTATGATTGTATGACTTGAGTGTCGGGTCATGTGACCCCTATCTGTATGAACATATTATGAATGGCTCTCTAGAGCCTTTAAATAAAGTACTTGAGTTGTAGAATTCTGTTGTGATGCCATGTTGTATGTACTCATATCGGGCATATTGTATGTATGATTGAAATGCTTGGTATGAGTGGGATCCGACAATCTAGTTGTTTATCCTTGGCAGCCTTTCTTATGGGGAAATGGAGTCTAGTGTTCCTCGAGCCATAGTAGTCCGCTACAGCTCGGTTCACCGGAGTCCTGCTAGCCCAGCACTACTGCTCAGGACACTTGACTGGCCGGCATGTGTTTCACATCGTTCCTATGTCTGTCCCTTCGGGGAAATGTCACGCGGTGACATCCGGAGTCCTGCCTAGCCTGCTACAGCCTGGGTTCCCCGGAGTCCTGTTAGCCCAGTGCTACAGCCCGGAATCACTCGCTGATGACCGACATGCTCGATGTGATTCATGTATGCCTGTCTCCATAGGTTTGTGCCGCGTGGGGTTCACGACTAGCCATGTCGGCCCGGGTTCTCTGTCATATGGATGCTAGCGACACTATCATATACGTGAGCCAAAAGGCGCAAACGGTCTCAGGCGATGGTAAGGCGACACCCGTGGGATAACGTGCGTGAGGCCGCAAAGTGATATGAGGTGTTACCGGCTAGATCGATCTGACTTGGAATCGGGGTCCTGACACTGTTGTGGCACATCTTACTAAATTGAATGACATAGGCACCCTATTTGCCCATGAGGAAAAACTTCACTATTACTATATTCTTAAGTTGTTTCCTTTTTATTAGAGTGTGATGCTAAGATATGGTATAATTATCTTGCTCCTAGTTGTTTGTGTAGTCCCAAGGATATGATTTATTACTTCTCTGAAAAATATTTTCCTGCTCATAAGAAACAAGCTGCTTTACACGAAATATTTAACTTTGTGGAAATTGAAGAAGAGAGTCTCCCACAAGCTTGGGGGGGGGGCTTCTCCAATTACTTAATGCTTTGCCTCATCATCCTCTCAAGAAAAATGAAATTCTTGATATCTTTTATAATGGACTAACCGATTCTTCTAGGGACCACCTAGATAGTTGTGCTTGTCCTGTTTTCAAGGAACGAACTGTTGAACAAGCTAAAGTACTATTGAATAATATATTGAGTAATGATAATGATTGGACTCTTCCTGAAACACCTCCTAAGCCAACTCTGAAGAAGAGAGGTATTTCATTTCTCAGTCCTGAAGATATGCAAGAGGCAAAGAAATCTATGAAAGAAAAGGGTATTAAAGCAGAATATGTTAAGAATTTACCGCCTATTGAAGAAATACATGGTCTCAATACCCCGACATAGGTAGTAGAGGTAAATTCTCTCTATAGATTTGATGAAGGTGATATTCCTCATAATAAATCTGCTAGTCAATGGTTGGATGAATTTGATAACTTTATTGGCAAACAAGAAAACTTCAATGCATATGTTAGTAGACAATTGAAACAAAATGCTTATATGCTTGAACGCTTGGGTGATTATATATGTAGAACTGCTAATGATCTCAAGATTGTAAGTAAACATGCTTCTATGGTAAAAACTCAAGTAGGACAAGTTCTCAAAGCACAAAATGATCTGCTGAATGAAATGAATAATAAGATGAATGATCATGTTGAGAGTTATGACTAGAGGTGGTAAAATGACTCAGGAACCTTTGTATCCTGAGGGCCATCCTAAAAGAATTGAGCAATATTCACAGAGAGTTAACACTGATGCACCTAGTCCTCCTAGTAATAAAAGGAAAAAGAAAGAGGACAAGACTTTGCATGCGTCTATTGAACCTGTTATAGACACACTTGAGAATCCAAATGATATTTCTATTTCGGATGCTGAAACACAATCTGGTGATGAACATGAGCCTAGTGATAATGTTAATGATGAGGTTCATGTTGATGCTCAACCTAGTAATCATAATGACGTGGAGATGGAAGCTGCTATTGATCTCGATAATCCACAACCTAAGAATAATATATATGATAAGAGAGACTTCATTGCTTGGAAACATGGTAAAGAAAGAGAACCATGGGTTCAGAAACCCATGCCCTTTCCCCCTAAACCATCCAAGACAAAGGATGACGAAGAATTTGAGCACTTTTTTGAAATTCTTAGACTTGTCTTTTTGCGCTTGCGTTTGACTGATATTTTGAAAATGTCTCCTTATGCTACGTATATGAAAGATATTGTGACAAATAAAAGAAAGATACCGAAAGCTAAAATTTCCACCATTCTTGTTAATTATACATTTAAAGGTGGAATACCAACTAGACCATGATCCATTAAAAGAAACTATGTTAAAACTTTTGACGCCCCCGATTCAATCGTACACTAATCATACACGCAAATGTGTACGATCAAGATCAGGGACTCACGAGAAGATATCACAACACAACTCTAGACACAAATTAAAATAATACAAGCTTTATATTACAAGCCAGGGGCCTCGAGGGATCGAACACATAAGATCGAATACAAACGATTCAGCAGAAGCAACATTATCTGAGTACAGACATGAGTTCAACAAGTTTGCCTTAAATTTGAAATGGGGAAGACAGAACCCCCAGCACCCCCTGGAAACAATTAGGGTTTACTAAAATTATTTTCAATGAACCCAAAATGCCCTTCACAAAATGTTCATCATTTCTGGATTGGGCTAAAATCCCTGGCAAAAATGGTGCACTCTTTTCTAGGACATTCTGGATTTTCTGAATTAAATCATAAGTATTTGAATGTGGGAATTTAAATGCTATAAAATAATCTAAATGCTCAAATAATTCTGGAAATAAGTGTGGGCTGTTGGGAATAATCTAAACAGAGCCCCTGATTATTTTCAGGATTTTTAAAGATGTCTAGGTATTTTTAATAAAGCCCAACAGTTGCAGAAAAATAGATAAAAGAAAACAAACAAGAAAAAGGAGAGAGAGAAAGAAACTTACCAGGCGCAGCCCACCAGCCCACCTGGCTCGGCCCAGTCGACTGGCCTTGCCAGTCGTCCTCCTCCCGCCAGGAGGACGAGCAGCGCGTGGCCGGCGCTCGCAACCACACGCCGGCCACCTCCTGCTTCCGCCGACGCCCTGGAGGCGTCTAGGAGTGCCACGCCGACCCCCACGTCCCCCTCTCTTTCTTCCCACTCTCCCCGTGGCCTCTCTCCCTCTCTGGCTCTCTTCCCCTCTTCCTGCCGAGCGTAGCCGTCGCCGCCGACAAGCTTCACCGCAGCCACCGCCGTCCATTTGCTGCCCCGACATGCCAGGAAGCTTCGCCGTCATCGACTGCATCAAGTAGGCCGAGCCCCGTGCGCTCACTCGCCCCGGAGATGCTGCACCGAGCTCGTTCTCAACTCCGGCCACCGGAGATCCCCCTCGCCGCCCCGCTCGCTCCAGCCCTTCCCCGAGCTCGCCGATCGCTCCCCTGCAACCGCTGTGAGCTCCGCCATCGTTTCCCCCTCTCCCTGCGCTCGTCCGCGTCCTTCGACCCCCTCTGCCATCGAGGCCGAGAGCTCGGCTCCGCTGGCCATGTCGCCGCCGTGGCCACAGGCGCGTAAGCTCGAATCCGAGCATGCCTTCGACTTCCACGCACTCCCAGGAGCCTAACACACCACTCCCCGCGTCTCGCCGTGCCCCGTAGCATCGGGTTCATCCACGCCCGAACTCCGACGACCGCCAAGGTCGTCACCGGCGTCGTTCCAAGCCTTCCTGAGCTCCACTTTCTCCACCAAACGACGCGGCTCGCTCCCCGCGTCACGTAGCTGCTCTCCACTGTCGATTTGGTCGCCGGAGACGCAAAGCCGAGCCCCTCCGCCGCGTCTGTCGTCGCCGGCGTCAAGCCGCCGACGAGTTTGACTCAGTTTGACCCCTGTGCGGGCCCAGGTAGACCCCCCTGGGTCTGTGACAGGTGGGGCCGGTCTGCTAATCAGTTTAAGATTAGTTTTAAAATTAATTCTAATTAGTTTAGACACTGACATGTGGGCCCAGGCCCCACTGACAGCTAATTAGTGTTAATCTAATTCTGTTAACTTGTTGTGACACTAATAGAGAAGGCCCACCAGTCAGGTTTGACCTGGCCGACCCAGTTGACCGCTGACGTCATACCTATGTCATGCTGACGCATTAATTAAATTACTGGAATTATTCTTATATAGGAAATTCCAGAAAATATCCAAAACTTCTAAAAATCATAGAAAATCAACCGTAGCTCCAAATGCAAAGATTTATATATGAAAAATGATCAGAAAAATTCAATCTATCCATCTGTAACGGTTTCATGCATGAAAAAACAAGTTAACCTTGCTGTTTAAGCAGAATAAGGTAATGCACTAATAAGGCCATGTTTAATGAGCGAATATTTGAATCTTTGATTCAAATGAGTTCATCCCCTTCTGTTTTAGCTTGCATTAGGCCAAGACATTTTCATCTTGCCATGTCATAGCATGCATCATATTGTTGCATATTGCCATGTGTTGATTATGCTCGGTGTGTCTTTCGTGGTAGGTTCTGCCTCCGAGGATAACCCCGAGTATCCGTCTGAAGGGCAGTACCCTACTACCTCTACAACAGGCAAGCAACCCATTGATCATTCCGATAAAAAACCATGTTCTCGCTTCTGCTCTTGTTTACTGCATTAAGACAACGCGATTCAAACTGCTGTGTGCTACGGTAGTTGAACTCTTATCCTCTGCATGACCTATCATTGCCATAGTAACTAGATGAAACCCACTAGCATGTGTAGGAGTTGATTGAGCCATGTATGTGATTCCTACCTTGCTATGCCTGCTATGCTTAGAGTTGTGTCAGGTCTGGTTCATCTGGGTGATGGGCTAGAGTGATATGATTATGTCGGTAATGTGAGGGATGTGTTGAACATGTTTTGGTAAAGGTATCGATGAGAGGCCATGTAGGAGTACATGGTGGGTTGTTTCATTGAGACCGTCCATAAGAACTGAGATCTGTATGCGTGATTTAAGATTCAGCTACTACCACACATTGGGCCTTGAAATATGACCCCGCTCGACTTACTGACCCCTCTCGCCCTCTGTCCAGGAGTTGCAACTAGTTTCTGGTGTTTGTAGGTTATGTGTTGGCGGTCGTGCGTAGCGCTGACCCTAGGGGTGGGCTATGTTGCAGTAGATACACTGTGGCTGGGTATGCCGGGCGCCCGTTTGGCGTCTCGGGACTCTGTACACATCATTTGGGGCCGTTGAGAACACCCCGGCCGGATTTCCTTGCGGATGGAACCTGAATAGGCGATAAACCTGGACTGGAGACTTGTGAGGTTAGTCAGGTCGTGGTCTACACCCATGTCGGTTTTCGCTTGAAGTCTGCCGAGCACATGTCGTGTGCAGACGCTAAGTGGTGGAAACATGTGTGACGAAGTACACCCCTATAGGGTATAAAACTATTCGAATAGCCGCGTCCGCGGTAAAGGACTACTTGGTTGCCTATACAGTTCATAGACAAGTTAATGGTTACTACTAAAAGACTCAAGATAAGTGTGAGTACCGAGGATGGCCCTCTCGTAGGATGACGAGAGAGGATCCCCGGTGGAGTATTGTGTTGGTGAGTAGTGGACTCGTGTGCGAAAACTATTTTACTAGTGGAGTTCCGTAGGATAGCTTAGCCAAGAGTCAAAGCTGGCTTGCTGCAATAACCCCACCGCCTTCTTGAGAATGAGCACGTTTAGTAGGTTCTGTTGTAAGACTTGCTGAGTACCTTTGTACTCATGTTTGCTTAATTACTGTTTTCAGACGACAACACCGCCCCCTCCGATGGGTTCTACGTAGACCTTGACGTCGACGAGTGACTAGCCACCCAGGTGGTGATCCTGGCCATGGAGGGCCCTATGTAGATAGATAGGCTTTGAGAAGCCTTCTTTCTTTCTAGTGTCTGTACTCAGACTAGTTGCTTCCGCATGTGCTTGTATGATTGTATGACTTGAGTGTCGGGTCATGTGACCCCTATCTGTATGAACATGTTATGTATGGCTCTCTGGAGCCTTTAAATAAACTACTTGAGTTGTAGAGTTTTGTTGTGATGCCATGTTGTATGTACTCATATCGGGCATATTGTATGTATGATTGAAATGCTTGGTATGAGTGGGATCCGACAATCTAGTTGTTTATACTTGGCAGCCTTTCTTATGGGGAAATGTAGTCTAGTGTTCCTCGAGCCATAGTAGTCCGCTATAGCCCAGTTCACCGGAGTCCTGCTAGCCCAGCACTACTGCTCAGGACACTTGACTGGTCGGCATGTGTTTCACGTCGTTCCTATGTCTGTCCCTTCGGGGAAATGTCACGTGGTGACATCCAGAGTCCTGCCTAGCCTGCTACAGCCCGGGTTCCCCGGAGTCCTGTTAGCCCAGTGCTACAGCCCGGAATCACTCGCTGATGACCGACATGCTCTATGTGATTCATGTATGCCTGTCTCCATAGGTCTGTGCTGCGTTGGGTTCACGACTAGCCATGTCGACCCGGGTTCTCTGTCATATGGATGCTAGCGACACTATCATATACGTGAGCCAAAAGGCGCAAACGGTCCCGGGCCATGGTAAGGCGACACCCGTGGGATACCATGCATGAGGCCGCAAAGTGATATGAGGTGTTACCGGCTAGATCGATGTGACTTGGAATCGGGGTCCTGACAGCGTTCGCATTAGAGCCGGACTACCTGTAGGTTCGTTGAGCCAAACTGGTCGATGTCGAGTCTAGAAATGCTTTAGTTATATGTAGGGGAATTGATTGTGGAAGGGAACGTAAGGCTATTATACTCCTTTACCTTATGTCCTCTGATCTGAGTCATTCTCTTCTCATCCAACGTGGGTTAAGGACTAGGCTCTCTTCTTCTATCAGGTTCACGTGTTACTAATCCGTCGTACCTTATAGGATTGTTGTTACAAGCCCCAGTTCAGTTTCTACTATTTTAGTATGTTGCTAATTGAATCAGAACCTTGATATGATGTTGTTGAGTGGTATTGCAAACTGTTGTGGATGTCTCAAATCTTTTTCTGAGCATTTACAGCTGTTATGCTGTCCAATTTTCCCTAGAAATTCTAATGTCTTTACATTGTGGTTGTGCTTTCAGATGGCCAACCGTGTTCAAAACCAAGTGGTTCGCCTGACCCGGTGCCTCGACGTGCCCGGTCATGCTGCTATGTTAGTCCGGGTAATGATCGAGACGGGTTACCGTTGGTATCCCGAATACACCGTCGAAGAGCAGTTCCGAGACTTTAATCAAAGCCAATATTTCTGCACCGTCAGGATATTTCCTTCTTATCCTGGATCTACCGAGGCCCTTCATTGTTCCTATGGACTCGGGGTTACTGTTGAGATGGCTGTGCAGGATGCTGCCTATTCCATGATGACCATCATGCGAGTCCGTACTGGCCTGCTTCGGAACACCGACTTCCGTTACATGCCAGCTTCACTTCCGGGAGCGCAAGGGTATCTTCAGGCTATCTATGCTGACTCCACTCAGGAGGACTCATTAACTCGTACCACTGCCGAGATGCTCGAAGATAAGGACCGAGAGAATCAGACCTTGAGGCTGGAGCTTTTCAATACCCGTGCTGATCATTGGGCCACATTGACTCGGTTTGCACCTGCGGTGCAAGCTGGATGTATGGATACAAGGGATCTGTTCTGCCAGACATGGTGGATTGGCGTGATGTGGGAGGCATCACCCCACCCCGTGGTCCCCGCAGGCCACCGTTTGTTGGTCCAAGACCTCATCCTAGCCCCTATGGTCCACAGGCTCCTCATGACCGTCTGTTCCCGGATGATCACATTGAACTTCCAGGCTATGGAGGTGACTTCTATGAGGACTACTACGGAGCTGTCTGAGTTAGTAGTAGTATCACTAGTATTGTATTAGTTGTATCTCCACTGTCCTACGTGACTTGTGGGATATGACTTTGTGTGTAATCAATTCCGGAGGTGTAGACAAATAATGTATAGGAGCTTGGAATGCCTCCGATGATATGTAACGTCTTCAATCATAGTTGTACTGTAGCCTGGGCTTGTACTAAACTATGTATGATGTGTATGACCGTTGGTATATATATGGCAGTTTTATATTACCATGACATACGGATGAACATCTCTGCATTTCGTGTTATCCATTACATTCTGCACTTCCTTGCTAAGTTTGAGCCATCCTTATCTAAAACGTTGTCTTGTTTTCTCCTAGGATGGTCAACACCCGGAGCAACCCTGCTGCCCCGGAGCAGGGGGAAGCCAGTGCAGCTAGGGGTGAAAATCTGCCTCACCCGCCCTCTCTGGCCGAAGTGATGCTGGAGGCGGAAAGAAATAAGCGTGAGACTAACCGCCTGCTAGAGCGGATTGATCAGAACACTGCACGCCACCCGCGAAATAACTCGGTGTCAATCAATGACTTTATCAAGCTGTTCCCACCAAAGTTTAACCATTCCGTCGAACCCCTCGACGCGGATGACTGGCTTCGCAGCATTACCCACAAGCTACGTTCTGCCCATGTAGCCGAAGCTGACAAGGTTACTTATGCTGCCTATCACCTCGAAGGCCCTGCTAGCCTCTGGTGGGAAAACTTCGAAGCTATGCGCCCGGTCGGCCAAATTACTACTTGGGCTGAATTCAGTGAGGCTTTCCGTGAGCATCACATTCCGGAAGGTCTCATGGATCGCAAGAGGGAGGAGTTCTGCAATTTCACCCAAGGAAGACTGACTGTGGATGCATATAGTCGTGAATTTGGAAATCTGGCACGTTATGCTCCCGAAGAGGTATCTACCGACGCTAAGAAGCAGGCAAGGTTCCGCAAGGGACTCAGCCCTGAGCTTTGCCGCGATCTTCGTCTGCACGAGTGCACCTCCTTTCAGAAGCTGGTCAATAAAGCCATCAGTGCTGAGACAGGCCAGACTGATTATGACGCTTCACGCAAGCACTCACGTGATTTTGGCTCTTCATCCAGCTCTGGAGCTCAGAAGCGCTGGGTGTGGATCCCAAGCACGGCACTGCCACCTAGGTTCATCCCGAGGCGCCTCGTCCCAACCAGCAGTTTGCACTGCCCAAGCCCTATGGTGGCCCCGCTGCTAATGCTGCTCCATGCCCCAATGTGGTGACATGCTTCAAGTGTGGAGAGTCGGGTCACTATAGCCGAGAGTGTCCCCAAAATAACAACCCCAATCAAACTGGAAAGTCCGTTGGCCGTGGTAAGCCCGCGGGAAAGACATTCTATGCCAAGCCGGTCACCACTGCCCGTGGCCATGTCAACTATGTTTCAGCCGAGGAGGCTCATGAGGATCCTAACGTCGTCCTTGGTATGCTCCTTGTTAATTGCCATCCGGCATCTGTTCTTTTCGATACTGGAGCATCTCATTCATTCATATCTGAGAACTATGCTCGATTGCATAACACGACATTCTGTGACATGCCCTCTACCATGGAAATTCAAACCCCTGGCTCTAGATGGAAAACTTCTAGAGTAAGCCATGGGAATGAAATTCTTGTCGATAGACTTGTCTTCCTCGCATCCTTAATAGCTCTCAAGTCCTCGGACATAAACATCATCTTGGGTATGGACTGGATGTCAGCTCATTATGCTAAGATTGATTGTGCCACTAGGACCGTTCAACATACTCACCCATCGGGCAGGACGGTCAATGTCTTAACTCGAGTGGCCAAGCGCCAGCTTTACTCCCTAAATGCCAACCCCCTTCCAGACCTTGAAGATGTTCCGGTAGTCCGAGACTTTCCGGATGTCTTTCCAGAAGAACTGCCAGGTGTTCCACCTGACAGGGATGTCGAGTTTGTGATGGACCTTGTTCCAGGAACCGTTCCAATTTCTAGAAGACCCTACAAGATGGCACCCTTAGAACTAGCCAAGCTTAAGAACCAACTCGATGAGTCCTTGAAAAAGGGTTTCATTTGTCCTAGTTCCTCTCCTTGGGCTTGCCCCGTCCTCTTCCTCAAGAAGAAAGATGGAACGGATCGAATGGTTGTAGATTACCGACCTGTCAACTTGGTCAGCATCAAGAACAAGTATCCGCTTCCCAGGATCAACGATCTGTATGATCAGCTCACTGGATCCTCAGTCTTTTCCAAGATGGATTTGAGGTTAGGCTACCATCAAATCAAAATCAGAAACGGGGACTTTCTGAAAACAGCTTTTGTTACTCATTATGGCCAATACGAGTACACCGTTATGTCCTTCGGTTTAACCAATGCCCCAGATACCTTCTCTTGGTTAATGAACTCGGTCTTCATGGAGTACTTGGATAAATTCGTCGTAGTATACCTCGATGACATACTCATCTACTCCAAGAATGAAGAGGAACATGTCGAACATCTAAGGCTAGTATTGATGAAACTTTGAGAGCATCGCCTTTATGCCAAATTCTCCAAGTGTGAATTTTGGTTGCCAGAAGTGACCTATCTAGGCCATGTAATCTATGGTAAGGGTATTGTTGTCAATCCTGAGCGAGTTCAAGCCGTCCTTGATTGGACTCCACCTGAGACGGTCAAGCAAGTTTGGAGTTTCCTTGGCTTAGTGAGCTATTGCCGCCGCTTCATCGAGAATTTCTCCAAGGTTGCTAAACCTCTAACTGAACTCCTCAAGAAAGATAAAAAGTTCGAGTGGACTCCACAATGCGAGTTCAGCTTTCAGGAACTGAAAAGACGCCTGACATCTGCTCCCGTACTGGTACCACCAGATTTCTCCAAGGACTTTATTATCTATTGCGACGCCTCGCGACAAGGACTAGGTTGCATACTCATGCAAGATCGTCAGGTAATTGCCTATGCTTCAAGGCAATTACATCCACATGAGGAAAATTATCCCAGACATGATCTAGAGCTTGCAGCTGTAGTCCATGCACTTAAAACTTGGCGACATTACCTCCTCGGTAATCGTTGCAAGATCTTCACCGATCACCAAAGTTTGAAATATATCTTCACCCAACCAGATTTGAATCTCAGGCAAAGACGTTGGGTCGAGTTGATCTCGGATTACGACTTAGGAATAACTTACACCCCGGGCAAAGCCAATGTCATGGCTGATGCACTAAGTCGTAAGTCCTATTGTAGCAACAAGATGTTACAACAAAGTCAACCACTTCTCCCTGAGGAATTTTGTAAGCTTAATCTTCACATTGTTCCTCGAGGTTTTCTATCCACCCTGGTGGCGAAGCCTACCCTTATGGATCAAATCATAGCTGCCCAGAAGCGTGATAAGGGCATATCCCGGATTAAGGAAAACATGTTAAAGCAGAGCATCAACGGCCTGCTGGCACCCTTCAACCTTTGGCTATTCCCCAGTGGAAATGGGATAAAATCAGTAAGGATTTCATCACTGGGTTTCCCAGGACCAAGAGAGGGAATACTGCCATCTTCGTCGTGATCGACCGTCTTTCCAAAGTAGCCCATTTCCTACCTGTTCGCGAGAGTATCACCGCTAGCCAGCTAGCTGACCTGTACATCTCCCGAATAGTGTCTCTTCATGGTGTTCCATTGGAAATTAACTCAGACCGTGGGAGTCTTTTCACCTCTCAATTTTGGGAAATTTCCAAAATGCTATGGGAACTCGTCTCTCTTTTAGCACCGCCTTCCATCCTCAATCAAGTGGTCAAGTAGAACGAGTCAATCAAATTCTGGAAGATATGCTCCGAGCCTCTGTCATCTCGTTCGGAATGGGTT
The DNA here is from genome assembly GCF_018294505.1 of Triticum aestivum. Taxonomy (NCBI): domain Eukaryota; kingdom Viridiplantae; phylum Streptophyta; class Magnoliopsida; order Poales; family Poaceae; genus Triticum; species Triticum aestivum. The sequence goes on from NC_057803.1 coordinate 311,690,479, forward strand.
GGGAGAAATGCCTTCCATTCGCGGAGTTTGCTTACAACAATAGTTATCAAGCTAGCTTGGGCAAGGCTCCTTTCGAAGTTCTCTATGGACGAAAATGTCGAACGCCTCTTAACTGGTCAGAAACCAGGGAATGACAACTCTTTGGCCCGGATATGATTCAGGAAGCAGAAGAACAGGTTCGCGTTATTCGTGAGAAATTGAAAACAGCCCAATCTCATCAAAGGAGTCAATATGATCGTAAACATAAGCCTATGACTTATGAATTCGGCGAGAAGGCTTACCTTCAGGTTACTCCGCTAAAGGGAACCCATCGTTTCGGTATCAAAGGCAAATTGGCTCCATGTTACATCGGACCCTTTCGCATTCTTTCCAAACGAGGAGAAGTTGCCTACCAATTGGAACTACCTTCGCATCTTTCTAGAATTCACGATGTCTTCCACGTTTCTCAACTCAGGTGTTGCTTCGCGGATCCTATCCGTGGAGTGGACCACGAAACGCTTGATCTACAAGGTAACCTCTCATATCGGGAATATCCCGTTCGTATCCTTGATCAAGCCGAGCGTACCACTCGACGTCATAATATCAAGTTTCTCAAGGTTCAATGGTCACACCATTCCGAGAAAGAAGCCACTTGGGAAAGGGAGGATCGTCTTCGACTCGAGTACCCCACCTTCTTTCCGGAGGATCCTAAATCTCAGGACGAGATCCTTTTGAGTGGAGGTGAGTTGTCACACCCTAGCTAGTTCAAGCATTAGAGTGTGCATCATATTTAAATTTCCTTAAATTTGAAATGGGGAAGACAGAACCCCCAGCACCCCCTGGAAACAACTAGGGTTTACTAAAATTATTTTCAATGAACCCAAAATGCCCTTCACAAAATGTTCATCATTTCTGGATTGGGCTAAAACCCCTGGCAAAAATGGTGCACTCTTTTCTAGGACATTCTGGATTTTCTGAATTAAATCATAAGTATTTGAATTTGGGCATTTAAATGCTATAAAATAATCCAAATGCTCAAATAATTCTGGAAATAAGTGTGGGCTATTGGGAATAATCTAAACAGAGCCCCTGATTATTTTTAGGATTTTTAAAGATGTCTAGGTATTTTTAATAAAGCCCAACAGTTGCAAAAAAATAGATAAAAGAAAACAAACAAGAAAAAGGAGAGAGAGAGAAACTTACCAGGCGTAGCCCACCAGCCCACCTGGCTCGGCCCAGTCGACTGGCCTTGCCAGTCGTCCCCCTCCTCCCGCCAGGAGGACGAGGAGCGCGTGGCCGGCGCCCGCGGCCACACGTCGGCCACCTCCTGCTTCCGCCGACGCCCTGGAGGCGTCTAGGAGTGCCATGCCGACCCCCACGTCCCCCTCTCTTTCTTCCCACTCTCCGCGTGGCCTCTCTCCCTCTCAGGCTCTCTCCCCCTCTTCCCGCCAAGCGCAGCCGTCGCTGCCAACAAGCTTCACCGCAGCCACCGCCGTCCATTTGCTTCCCCGACATGCCAGGAAGCTCCGCCGTCTTTGACTGCATCAAGTAGGCCGAGCCCCGTGCGCTCGCTAACCCCGGAGACGCTGCACCGAGCTCGTTCTCAACTCCGGCCACCGGAGATCCCCCTCGCCGCCCCGCTTGCTCCAGCCCTTCCCCGAGCTCGCCGATCACTCCCCTGCAACCGCTATGAGCTCTGCCACCGTTTCCCCCTCTCCCCGTGCCTGTCCGCGTCCTCCAACCCCCTCTGCCATCGAGGCCGAGAGCTCGGCTCCGCTGGCCATGTTGCCGCTGTGGCCACAGGCGCGTAAGCTCGAATCCGAGCACGCCTTCGTCTTCCATGCGCTCCCAGGAGCCTAACACACCACCCCCCACGTCTCGCCGTGCCCCGTAGCGTCGGGTTCATCCACGCTCGAACTCCGGCGACCGCCAAGGCCGTTGCCGGCGTTGTTCCAAGCCTCCCCGAGCTCCACTTTCTCCATCAAACGACGCGGCTCGCTCCCCGCATCACGTAGTTGCTCTCCGCCGTCGATTTGGTCGCCGGAGACGCAAAGCCGAGCCCCTCCACCGCGTCTGTCGTCGCCGCCGTCAAGCCGCCGGCGAGTTTGACTCAGTTTGACCCCTGTGCGGGCCCAGGTAGACCCCCTGGGTCTATGACAGGTGGGGCTTGTCTGCTAATCAGCTTAAGATTAGTTTTAACTAATTCTAATTAGTTTAGACACTAACATGTGGGCCCAGACCCCACTGACAGCTAATTAGTGTTAATCTAATTTTGTTAACTAGTTGTGACACTGACAGAGAGGGCCCACTAGTCAGGTTTGACCTGGCCGACCCAGTTGACCGCTGACATCACACCTATGTCATGCTGACGCATTAATTCAATTACTGGAATTATTCTTATATAGGAAATTCCAGAAAATATCCAAAACTTCTAAAAATCATAGAAAATCAACCATAGCTCCAAATGCAAAGATTTATATATGAAAAATGATCAGAAAAATTCAATCTATCCATCTGTAATGGTTTCATGCATGACAAAACAAGTTAACCTTGCTTTTTAAGAAGAATAAGGTAATGCACTAATAAGGCCATGTTTAATGAGCTAATATTTGAATCTTTGATTCAAATGAGTTCATCCCCTTCTGTTTTAGCTTGCATTAGGCCAAGACATTTTCATCTTGCCATGTCATAGCATGCATCATATTGTTGCATATTGCCATGTGTTGATTATGTTCGGTGTGTCTTTCGTGGTAGGTTCTGCCTCCGAGGATAACCCCGAGTATCCGTCTGAAGGGCACTACCCTACTACCTCTACAACAGGCAAGCAACCCATTGATCATTCCGATACAAACCCATGTTCTCGCTTCTGCTCTTGTTTACTGCATTAAGACAACGTGAATCAAACTGTTGTGTGCTACGGTAGTTGAACCCTTATCCTCTGCATGACCTGTCATTGCCACAGTAACTAGATGAAACCCACTAGCATGTGTAGGAGTTGATTGAGCCATGTATGTGATTCCTACCTTGCTATGCCTGCTATGCTTAGAGTTGTGTCAGCACTGGTTCATCTGGGTGATGGGCTAGAGTGATATGATTATGTCGGTAATGTGAGGGATGTGTTGAACATGTTTTGGTAAAGGTATCTATGAGTGGCCATGTAGGAGTACATGGTGGGTTGTTTCATTGAGACCGTCCATAAGAACTGAGATCTGTATGCATGATTTAAGATTCAGCTACTACCACACATTGGGCCCTGAAATATGACCCCGCTCGACTTACTAACCCCTCTCGCCCTCTGTCCAGGAGTTGCAACTAGTTTCTGGTGTTTGTAGGTTATGTGTTGGCGGCCGTGCGTAGCGCTGACCCTAGGGGTGGGCTATGTTGTGGTAGATACACTGTGGCCGGGTATGCCTGGCGCCCGTTTGGCGTCTCGGGACTCTGTACACATCGTTTGGGGCCGTTGAGGACACCCCGGCCGGATTTCCTTGCGGATGGAACCTGAATAGGCGATAAACCTGGACTGGAGACTTGTGAGGTTAGTCAGGTCGTGGTCTACACCCATGTCAGTTTTTGCTTGAAGTCTGCCGAGCACATGTCGTGTGCAGACGTTAAGTGGTGGAAACATGTGTGATGAAGTACACCCCTATAGGGTATAAAACTATTCGAATAGCCGCGTCCGCGGTAAAGGACTACTTGGTTGCCTATACAGTTCATAGACAAGTTAATGGTTACTACTAAAAGACTCAAGATAAGTGTGAGTACCGAGGATGGCCCTCTCGTAGGATGAAGAGAGAGGATCCCCGGTGGAGTATTGTGTTGGTGAGTAGTGGACTCGTGTGTGAAAACTATTTTACTAGTGAAGTTCTGTAGGATAGCTTAGCCAATCGTCAAAGCTGGCTTGCTGCAATAACCCCACCACCTTCTTGAGAATGAGCATGTATAGTAGGTTCTGTTGTAAGACCTGCAAAGTACCTTTGTACTCATGTTTTCTTAATTACTGTTTTCAGACGACAACACCGCCCCCTCCGATGGGTTCTACGTAGACCTTGACGTCGACGAGTGACTAGCCACCCAGGTGGTGATCCTGGCCATAGAGGGCCCTATGTAGATAGACAGGCTTCGAGAAGCCTTCTTTCTTTCTAGTGTCTGTACTCAGACTAGTTGCTTCCGCATGTGCTTGTATGATTGTATGACTTGAGTGTCGGGTCATGTGACCCCTATCTGTATGAACATATTATGAATGGCTCTCTGGAGCCTTTAAATAAAGTACTTGAGTTGTAGAATTCTGTTGTGATGCCATGTTGTATGTACTCATATCGGGCATATTGTATGTATGATTGAAATGCTTGGTATGAGTGGGATCCGACAATCTAGTTGTTTATCCTTGGCAGCCTTTCTTATGGGGAAATGGAGTCTAGTGTTCCTCGAGCCATAGTAGTCCGCTACAGCTCGGTTCACCGGAGTCCTGCTAGCCCAGCACTACTGCTCAGGACACTTGACTGGCCGGCATGTGTTTCACATCGTTCCTATGTCTGTCCCTTCGGGGAAATGTCACGCGGTGACATCCGGAGTCCTGCCTAGCCTGCTACAGCCTGGGTTCCCCGGAGTCCTGTTAGCCCAGTGCTACAGCCCGGAATCACTCGCTGATGACCGACATGCTCGATGTGATTCATGTATGCCTGTCTCCATAGGTTTGTGCCGCGTGGGGTTCACGACTAGCCATGTCGGCCCGGGTTCTCTGTCATATGGATGCTAGCGACACTATCATATACGTGAGCCAAAAGGCGCAAACGGTCTCGGGCGATGGTAAGGCGACACCCGTGGGATAACGTGCGTGAGGCCGCAAAGTGATATGAGGTGTTACCGGCTAGATCGATCTGACTTGGAATCGGGGTCCTGACACTGTTGTGGCACATCTTACTAAATTGAATGACATAGGCACCCTATTTGCCCATGAGGAAAAACTTCACTATTACTATATTCTTAAGTTGTTTCCTTTTTATTAGAGTGTGATGCTAAGATATGGTATAATTATCTTGCTCCTAGTTGTTTGTGTAGTCCCAAGGATATGATTTATTACTTCTCTGAAAAATATTTTCCTGCTCATAAGAAACAAGCTGCTTTACACGAAATATTTAACTTTGTGGAAATTGAAGAAGAGAGTCTCCCACAAGCTTGGGGGGGGGGCTTCTCCAATTACTTAATGCTTTGCCTGATCATCCTCTCAAGAAAAATGAAATTCTTGATATCTTTTATAATGGACTAACCGATTCTTCTAGGGACCACCTAGATAGTTGTGCTTGTCCTGTTTTCAAGGAACGAACTGTTGAACAAGCTAAAGTACTATTGAATAATATATTGAGTAATGATAATGATTGGACTCTTCCTGAAACACCTCCTAAGCCAACTCTGAAGAAGAGAGGTATTTCATTTCTCAGTCCTGAAGATATGCAAGAGGCAAAGAAATCTATGAAAGAAAAGGGTATTAAAGCAGAATATGTTAAGAATTTACCGCCTATTGAAGAAATACATGGTCTCAATACCCCGACATAGGTAGTAGAGGTAAATTCTCTCTATAGATTTGATGAAGGTGATATTCCTCATAATAAATCTGCTAGTCAATGGTTGGATGAATTTGATAACTTTATTGGCAAACAAGAAAACTTCAATGCATATGTTAGTAGACAATTGAAACAAAATGCTTATATGCTTGAACGCTTGGGTGATTATATATGTAGAACTGCTAATGATCTCAAGATTGTAAGTAAACATGCTTCTATGGTAAAAACTCAAGTAGGACAAGTTCTCAAAGCACAAAATGATCTGCTGAATGAAATGAATAATAAGATGAATGATCATGTTGAGAGTTATGACTAGAGGTGGTAAAATGACTCAGGAACCTTTGTATCCTGAGGGCCATCCTAAAAGAATTGAGCAATATTCACAGAGAGTTAACACTGATGCACCTAGTCCTCCTAGTAATAAAAGGAAAAAGAAAGAGGACAAGACTTTGCATGCGTCTAGTGAACCTGTTATAGACACACTTGAGAATCCAAATGATATTTCTATTTCGGATGCTGAAACACAATCTGGTGATGAACATGAGCCTAGTGATAATGTTAATGATGAGGTTCATGTTGATGCTCAACCTAGTAATCATAATGACGTGGAGATGGAAGCTGCTATTGATCTCGATAATCCACAACCTAAGAATAATATATATGATAAGAGAGACTTCATTGCTTGGAAACATGGTAAAGAAAGAGAACCATGGGTTCAGAAACCCATGCCCTTTCCCCCTAAACCATCCAAGACAAAGGATGACGAAGAATTTGAGCACTTTTTTGAAATTCTTAGACTTGTCTTTTTGCGCTTGCGTTTGACTGATATTTTGAAAATGTCTCCTTATGCTACGTATATGAAAGATATTGTGACAAATAAAAGAAAGATACCGAAAGCTAAAATTTCCACCATTCTTGTTAATTATACATTTAAAGGTGGAATACCAACTAGACCATGATCCATTAAAAGAAACTATGTTAAAACTTTTGACGCCCCCGATTCAATCGTACACTAATCATACACACAAATGTGTACGATCAAGATCAGGGACTCACGAGAAGATATCACAACACAACTCTAGACACAAATTAAAATAATACAAGCTTTATATTACAAGCCAGGGGCCTCGAGGGATCGAACACATAAGATCGAATACAAACGATTCAGCAGAAGCAACATTATCTGAGTACAGACATGAGTTCAACAAGTTTGCCTTAAAATGGCTAGCACAAAAGCAGCAATGATCGAAAAGGAAAGACCTCTTGCCTGGGAGCCTCCTAAGTACTCCTGGTCGTCATCGTTCTCCACGTAGTAGTAGGCACCCTCAAGGTAGTAGTAGTAGTCATTGGTGGTGGCATCTGGCTCCTGGGATCCATCATGTGGTCGCAACAACCGGGTAGAACAGAAAAGGGGAAAAGAGGTAGCAAAGAAACCGTGAGTACTCATCCAAAGTACTCGCAAGACTTACATCGGATCTAAACTAGGTATGCATCTATATCAAAGGAATGGGCTGTATCTATGGACTGAACTGCAAAATGCCAGAGGAGAAGGGGAAAGCCTAGTCTATCGAAGACTAGCATCTTCAAGCAGCTCCAAGCATCTTGTAGCATTCAGAAGAGTATAGAATATCAGTTTATATTTACCAAACATGTTGTAACATTAGAGCCCAGAGATCCTTTCTCGACTCCCTGTGAGAAAGCAATCCCGGAGCCACATATCCATAACATCCCTCATCATTTAGTATCCAGTTCTAGTTGTATCGACCAGGATACAACTCCGAGCGTCTTTACCATGGACAAGGCTATTCGAGTAGATAGAATACTTCCCTGCATGGGTGCACCAACTTACCCAACATGCTCAAACAACTCCGGCCGGACACACCATCAGGTCATGAACGGCCTCGGCCGATCAACACACCACAATCCTAGATAGGCACAACAGAGAGGCCAGCATGCCGGTCTACATCCTAAGCGCGCATGGGTCTTGGGCCCATCGCCCCTTGCAGTCCTGCAATTGCATGGGCGGCCGATGAGCAGACCTAGCTACCTCCTGAAATAAGGCACGTGCTTACGCAGTCCAATCCGGTGCGCGCGGCTCCATCGCTGATGTCCTTGAGCTTTCAGCTGATACATACGACGCAGAGTGCCCATAATTATTCCCACGTGGTGGTTAGTGCGAAAAAGGCCAGAGGCCTATTCGGATCAAATATCCAAACCGTTAGTGTCATGGTAGTGCGCGGTAACGAGCAGAGACTCACGATCATGTGACCCCGTCGCCCCGTCTCGTGGACTTACGGCAAGGGCTAAGAATGGCCGGCTGTGCCACATATCTCTCGGGTACCCTCAAGGTCAACCTAAATTCACAAAACTAGCGGGTACCCATCGGGGCCAACCCGATGTCATCATGGTTCTGTGGTAAGTCAAAGTAACCTTGTGTCCAAAACAGCAAGGGGGATTCCCGAGGAATCACCCTCAATGGATTCCCACTCGATGTAACCGTCAAGGTAGACTTTGGAGGAATCACCCTCGATGGTCCACACTTGAGGGGTTGCACTAGAGAGTCGTTATCGGGAGTGGTGAAGGAGGAAACACCCTCGATGACCACGACCGAATAGCTACACTACCGGGTTAACATCATAAGTGTTGATGAGATATCACCCTCGCACTCGATAATAACTCTGCAGAGTCGTACAACTAAGGGGGGTGATGTGCGGTGTCGAGGCCTAGACGTCGATCACGTTGATGGAGTCATCAAACATAAAGAGGGGAAACTAGGACAAGGTGGGGGTGATGTCTACTACACAACCTTCTTCTTGTATCAAATTTCCCTCAAGTGGATGACCTGAGGTTTATCAATCCATGGGAGGCGTAGGATGAAGATGGTCTCTCTCAAACAACCCTGCAAGCAAATAACAAAGAGTCTCTGGTGTCCCCAACACACCCAATACAATGGATAATTGTATAGGTGCACTAGTTCGGCAAAGAGATGGTGATACAAGTGCAATATGGATGGTAGATATGGGTATTTGTAATTTGAAAATATAAAAACAGAAAGGTAGCAAGTGATAAAAGTGAGTGTAAATGGTATTGCAATGCTAGGAAACAAGGCCTAGGGTTCATACCTTCACTAGTGCAAGTTCTCTCAACAACAATAATAACTATCCCTCAACATGCAACAAAGAGTCACTCAAAAGTCACTAATAGCAAAGAACAAACAAAGAGATTATGGTAGGGTACGAAACCACATCAAAGTTATCCTTCCTGATTGATCTATTCAAGAGTCCATAGTAAAATAACACGAAGCTATTCTTTCCATTCAATCTATCCTAGAGTTCGTACTAGAGTAACACCTTAAGACACAAATCAACCAAAACTCTAATGTCACCTAGACACTCCAATGTCACTTCAAGTATCTGTGGGTATGATTATACGATATGCATCACACAATCTCATATTCATGTATTCAACCAACACAAAGAACTTCAAAGAGTTCCCCAAAGATTCTACCGGAGAGTCAAGATGAAAACGTGTGCCAACCCCTATGCATAAGTTCACGAGGTCACGGAACTCGCAAGTTGATCACCAAAACATACATCAAGTGGATCACATGATATCCCATTGTCACCATAGATAAGCATGTGCATGACATACATCAAGTGTTCTCAAATACTTAAAGACTCAATCCGATAAGATAACTTCAAAGGGAAAACTCAATCCATTCCAAGAGAGTAGAGAGGGAGAAACATCATAAGATCCAACTATAATAGAAAAGCTCGCGATACATCAAGATAATGCGAAATCAAGAACACGAGAGAGATCAAACACATAGCTACTGGTACATACCCTCAGCCCCGAGGGTGAACTACTCCCTCCTCGTCATGGAGAACACCGGGATGATGAAGATGGCCACCGGAGAGGGATCCCTGTCGGTGTCAAAACCGGTAGATCTCGGGTAGGGGGTCCCGAACTGTGCGTATAAGGTCGATGGTAACAAGAGACAAGGGACACGATGTTTACCCAGGTTTGGGCCCTCTCTATGGAGGCAATACCCTACATCCTGCTTGATTGACATTGATGAATACGAGTATTACAAGAGTTGATCTACCTCGAGATCGTAATGGCTAAACCCTATAGGTCTAGCTTGTATGGCTATGATCATGAATCTCCTATCCGGACTAAGTCCTACGGTTTATATAGACAGGAGGATCTATGGTTACACAAGGTCGGTTACAAAGGAGGGAATCTACATATTTCATTGCCAAGCTTTCCTTCCACGCCAAGGAGAGTCCTATCCGTACACGGGTACAGTCTTCGGTCTTTGTATCTTCACAGCCCATCAGTCTGGCCCATAGCCAACAGGCCGAATGCCCGAGGACCACTTAGTCCAGGACTCCCTCAGTAGCCCCTGAACCTGGCTTCAATGACAAGGTATCCGGCGCGTAGTGCTATCTTCGTTATTGCACTCCTTCCGAACTCCAAACTAGTCTTCGGACGAATTGATCGTGTCCGGACCTGTAACACACACCACACACAACCGTAGAGAGAACATAATAATACACAAGTCTAATACGCTGACAACTTTTACAACATGACATCACGTCCATCCGGTCATAATTTTGAACCGTTTATTGCCTGCCGCTCCACGCACTACAAAAAAATACACTTCCGTGATGATACGTATTTGTCACAGTAGGTCGCGTTTTCTATCATGCATGTACATCCATGACAAATTTATGATAGAATCAAGATAGTCATACCTGTGCTGTCGTAGAAGTGTTCCATGACATTGCCAAAATTATCATCATGGAAGTGTCTACTTCCATGATGATAAATCGCGCATCACAGAAGTGCTTTCATCAAGGGTGACCGACACGTGGCATCCACTGTAACGGAATGTCGTTAAGCTATCGGGTTGGATTTTGGATCCGATAACCCGTTAATAGCCACGACCAATGCCGATTTTCCACGTGTAAAATTCTCATTGGCTGCGGATCCACGTGTCAGCTCCGCGTTGGCATAGGTGTCACTCATCCAACGTTCGAGATGGGCCTATGATATGTTGACACGTGGACTGGCCCAAAAGTGGCCCAAAAAGATTAAATGGGTTGGCCCAACCGAAGGCCCATAAGATTTAATGGACCATAATGGGCCGGCCCAGCTAAAGGCCCACAAATTTAGCGGACCATAATGGGCCAGCCTAGCTAAAGGCCCACATGATTTTGCAGACCATAATGGGCCGGCCCAGCTAAAGGCCCACAACATTTTGCGGACCACAATGGGCCAGCCTAGCTAAAGGCCCACAACATTCTGTCAACCATAATGGGCCGACCCAGCTAAGGGCCCAACATTCTCTATCAAATCGGCCTGTCGACGGCCTGTCCTAAACTTGTCATCAACGGGGCCCATGGTCACTTCTGGCCCGTTAACAGTCCGCTAAGTAATTGGGCCGAATTACGGCCCAGTGTATTTACGGCCTCTTAAAGGTTCGGCTTTATTTGGGCCCATTTACAGGCCATCAAAACTTTCAGCCCATAAACGACCGTGAAGGATTTGGGTCATATTCGGCCATGTCTGACATTCGGCCTGTTAGAGGCCCACTATAGCTTTGGGCCACTTTCGGCCTGTTGTCATTTTCGGCCTGTTAACGCCGGACGTAAACCATGGGCCATATGTGGCCCAACGTCATATCGGGCCCATTAACGGCCCATATAAAAATGACGATAATCTAGCCCGACCGAAGTTCCGGCCTGTTAAAGGCCCGTGTATTAGGTCGGCGCATTTACGGCCCGTCCGAATTTCGGCCTGTTAAAGTCCAGTGGGTTATTTGGCACAATCAGGGCCCAATCTCACTTTCGGTCTATTAAAGGCCCATGTATTTTATGGGCTCGAGATATTTACACCTGTAAACGGCCTATTTTTACTGAGGGCCCAAATTATGTTTAGGCCTGTTAAAGGCCCACTATGGGCACAGGCCTACCAGAAAAATATGAAAGCTTATGCTGATTTAGGCCCAGATATTTTTAGTGGGCTACATGCCAATTTCGGCCCGTAATCGTTTTTAGCCCAATTGGAATGGGCCCGACGAATGTTGGCATGTTGGGCTCCTACGAAGCTTTCGGCCGAATACATTACTAAGATAAACCTACACTATACAAAAATAGCGTCGTAATTACTGCAGCCTGAGGCAGCATCATAAATGTTGTATCACAACAAAATAAATTCCAACCATACAACAAAAGGCCTGTTGGCATAAAGTTTACAGTCCTTCCAGATAAAAGCACCATCAGATGTATAGAAGCACAGATCATTTGACCTGAGTGCTAATGTTTCAGGCTGTAGAATCTGATGGAGCAGCACGATCTCCACCTTTTTTCCGCCATTGCTCTTGAACAACGAAGCGAATGTCTGATAGTCTGGTTTCAAAACCATTCATATCTTGACGACATTTCTCAACCACTATTCTTGTTTCCGAAACAACGTCCATTAGGGATTGGACTTGTGTCTGGAGCACAGATATATCACTCTGTCTAGCAGGAAGATTTTGTTCAGTAGGCGATTTGGACGAGGTTACCTTGACAACCAACCCAGAATTACGCAGGAAGGTGCTTTTTGCACTGTTAGTGGAGAGATACTGACGCACTGCAGCAAGAGGTGACATTGTGCCTGTAGTAGCCTCGTCACCTTCAGGTGGTTGTGGCTGTTCAATCATTTGTTCCATAGCTTCCTGAAAGTTTGAACTTGTAGATTAGTGTACCAGATAAGTTACTAATGAGACAAAAACAAACAAAGTAGGTTAAACGTTTATACATAACTTATTTTGGTGAACTACTGTAATACATTAGCATGTATTGTAGTGCCAACTACATAATAAAATCACTTTCGGAACATATGTCCATGTAGCATGCCTACTGTATTGTCTATTTCCTCACATTCGTTGACATCTAAGGATAAAGAGACATGGTTTAAAGTAGGATGAACATAGTATGACATCATTCATATCATGGGCAAACAGATATAAAACAAACAGGCTATTTTATCATTGTGTGCGCACGTGAACATAACAACTAGATTACAGATCAAGACCAAAAGAATATCCTTCATCTCTTTTAAACCATGTAAGGTGAAATGATACGTTAAGACAACTGTGAATAAAAGTGAACAGAGTAACTGACATTGGCTGCAAACCAAGTAGTTAAATGAACACATCACAGTACCAATCAGTTCAAGGCAGGAGGAGTAAGGACTTACAACAGCGGCTTGAACTGGTGTGCTCATGCCCTTCATCTTGCTGGTGTGGCAATCCTTGAAGATTTGCACTGCATTCGGTTCAGGTTCTTTTTGGTCCGCACGGGATTTCCTCTGTATTTGGAACAAGTCAATATAGATACGATAATATGGCACAAAAAAAGAAGGAAGTAGCAGCTATTTACAAGAGCCTCGCAGTGTGCAATATAGCTACGAGATCCTGTGGTCTGTTGGAATTTCACTTTAGAACGGTTGGTTTTGTTCTTCAAACAGTTAGCCTAGAAGAAGATACACTTGTAAGGCACATACATAAATACAAGTTCAATATGTGGTCTGATCAAATACATATAGCCTACCTGATACTTTGGATCAGACCAGTGTTTAACGAGGGCTGTCCAGTCTTCATCTGTAATATATTCCACTGGAGATGTTTGGGCGATTTCATTGTTAGCCTTGCCTTCAAAGTGAGATTTTCTAAGGTGGTACCGATACTGTCGCAGAGCAGACTGAAAAACATGAGTGCATGCTTGTCTAGTTGCATCATCTTTCGGATCCAACTTGAACCTCATCTGTTGAAAAAAGAATGTGAGTCTTATTAGGAGGAAGCTAGAAAGTATGGGACAGAGCAAGACAATATTACTAATTGCGATGAATAACATTACTTACGGATAAATGGTCAAGGAAGGTGTTAAACTGGGTATTGTCTTTCTCATTCCTGTACTGGATCCACGTTGGGAGGATACGTGCATGACACCTAACGGCAACGGCTGCCTCTGATACTAACTTGGCTGACTCTGTAGCATCACGTGGCCTTTTTAAACCTGCCTCAAAATGGATCTCCATTCTTCCTCCTTTAGATTTTGTTAATCTGTCAAGCATTATCCCTGATGTCTGTTTCCGCTTGCGCCGTGGTGCTAGTTCAACAACGAATATGGAAAGTGTTAGTGTACATCAAACTGTGAGAGTACATATAAAGGAGCATGCAACTGCAACTTGACTCGGTCAGGTACCGTCTTGGTGTTGATGCTCATGAGGTTCATCTGATCTTGCCAAGTCCTGTTGTGTCAGCAGTGCTTCGGAAGTAGTGTTAGGTGTGAAGGCAGCTTGGGAACTGGCCAGTTCCGGAGCAAACGAACGAGTAACTGGTTGAGATGCTGGTACAGTTGAAGCGGATGCTGCAGCTGGTGGAGCAGGTGATACTGTGTTTGTAGATTTAGCCGGTGGACTTGGACCTTCTACTGCACTATAAGTACCAGCAGAATCTCGACGGCAGAACCTTTTCCGTTTCACCCGACGAGTAACAGCACTCCCTACTATATTATTTTCCTTGCTCTTTTTTGACTTTGCCATGTCAAGCTGTACCCACAACACAAAAGAATAAAATCACTCTTCAGAACTCATTGATGCATGATACAGACAAGCAATACTTTGATGTAAGACAACCGTATGAGGATGGAATATGTAAGAAAAACAGGACGGCATGACATATTCACAGCTACGATGTGCAAACTAAGCAGAAGGATTTTCAAGAAAATAGAAGTAATGCAAGCTAGACACCATATGAAAGATGCAACCAATATTACTCTGCCAAGTTAAAAGTGTCTTGTCATAAGTGGCAATTCGAAAAATTAGAAGCAGTACAACGTAGAAATCAATGCAAGATGCAACCACTATCAAACTGCCATGTTAAAAGCGTCCAATCATGAGTGACTGATGCGGGATACACAACAGCAGTACTTTGATGTAAGAACATGGTATGATAGATAGATGCAGTGTATTCTAGACACAGAAAGCCATGTCATATGCACATGTATAACGTATAAACTCAGCAGGTGCAATTTAATCAAAATAGAAGAAATACAGGCTAGACAACATATGCAACATGAAACCAATTATCACACTGTCAACTTAGAGCAAGCACCTGCGATGGTGGAGTACGGGAGATGAACTCATCATGTAGACTTGGGACTTCAACTTCATTAGCAGTAGCAGTGGCAAATCTAGAGAGTCTCTGTTTGCGTCGGTGCGGAGGACCACCAACATCCCCTAACTTACTCTTTTCCTTCCTATTTTCTGATATTGCCTTATGAAGTCAAAACCACAAGAAGATGAATAAAATTAGCTCTGCATAACTGGTTGATGCATGATACAGACGAACACTACTTTGATGTAAGGCAAGCGCAGGATAGGAGGATGGAATATATACAAAAAAAGACAGCGTTTCATATTCACACGTACGATAGGAGGATGGAATATGTATGAAAAAACAGTAAGCGGAAGGCATTTCAACAAAATTAGAAGAAATGAAAGCTAGGCACCATATGAACATGCAACCAATATCACTCTATCAGGTAAAAAGTGTCTCGTCGTAAGTGCCATTTCAAGAAATTAGAAGCAGTACAAGCTAGAAGACAATGCAAGATGCAACCTACATCACAGTCCCAAGTTAAATGTGTCTTATGGGTAAGTGATCGTTGCAGGTATAAGTTGTAAGCTACGCAGATGCAATTCAACATAATCAGAAGCAATACAAACTAGACATCATACGGAAAACGCAACCACGTATAACAGTTCCAAGTAAGAGCAAGCACCTGTGATGGTGGAGTAGGGGAGATGTGCTCATCATGTACACGTATGTTCTAGAAACAGGAACACGTGTCATATTCACAGGCATTATGTGTAAAGTAAGCAGATGCAATTCAAGTTAGAAGCAATACAAGCTAGACATCATACGCAACATGCAACCACATATAATAGTGTCAAGTTAGAGCAAGCACCTGTGATGGTGGAGTAGGGGAGATGTGCTCATCATCTACACAGCTACGTTGACTGTCCAGCCTTGTGTTGTCTTGCGAATCTTGTTGGGAGGATGGCGGAGTAGAATCTGTAGAGACCCCCTGTTTGAGTTGCTCCGAAGGACCACCATCATCCACTGCCGGACTAATTTCCTTCAGCTGTAATGATTTTGCATTGTGAAGTCAAACCGATAAGAAAAAGGAATAAAATTCGCTCTTCAGAACTCATTCATGCATGATACTGACGAACACTACTCGGATGAAAGGCAAACACATGATGCGAGGATGGAATATGTATGAAAAACAGGATGGTGTGACATATTCACACCTATGATGTGGTAACTAAGCAGAAGGCATTTCAACAAATTAGAAGCACTGCAAGCTAGACACCATATGAAAGATGCAACCAATATCACTCTGCCAAGTTCAAACTGTATGGCGTTTCAACAAATTAGAAGCAGTACATGCTAGAAATCATATGCAAGACACAACCAATATCACAGTGGCGACTTAAAGGTGCCTTATCATAAGATATAGTATGTACCAAAAACAGGAAAGCGTGTCATATTCACATGTATCATGTGTAAGCTAAGCAGATGCAGTTTACACTAATTAGGAGCAATACGAGCTAGACACCATATGCAACATGCAACCAGATATCACACTGCCAAGTTAGAGCAAGCACCTTGGATGGTGGAGTAGGGGAGCGGAGACTTGGACCTTGTAATGCACTATCAGTACAAGGAGAATCGGTACAGATGCTCCGTTTACGTTGCTGCAGAGGACCACCATCATCGCCTTCCTTACTCTTTTCCTTCCTCTTTCTTGATTTTGCCTTGTCAAGTCAAACCCACAAGAAAAAGGAATAAAATTTGCTCTTCAGAACTCATTGATGCATGATACTGACGAACACTACTTTCATGTAAGACGAACACTACATATCACACTGCCAAGTAAGAGCAAGCACCTGCGATGGTGGTGTGGGGGAATTGCGGTGATCAACTAGAGAGCTACGTTGACTATCTTCATTTAGCCTTGCTGTTTCTTGAGAATCATGTGGGGAGGATGACACTGCACTCTTTAAACGAGTATGGCGTCTCACAGAAACCCACCCGGGTGACTGTCTCATCATAAGTGATTGACGAGGGATACAAAAGAGCATTAGTTTGATGTACGAACATGGTTAATAGACATATGTAGTATGTATCAAAAACAGGAAGGCATGTCATTATCAAAGGTATAATGTGTAAAGTAAGCAGATGCAATTTAACCAAATTGGAAGCAATACAAGCTAGACACCATATGCAACATGCAACCACATTTGACAGCGCGAAGTTAAAGCAAGCACCTGGGATGGTTGTGTGTGGCAATTGAGATCATCAACTGCAGAGCTACGTTTACTGTCTCCAACTGCTGACACTGCACCCGTTAGAGCGCTGGAACGCTTAGTGCTTATCTTCGAATTACACTGGAGCGACTTCTGTCTTTTCTTTTCTGCATTCATCAACACTGCGTCAGAGTCTGAAATACCCATGCATAAAAAACAATAGTGTGAGTATGGGTGAAGTGTGTGCACAATTAGTACAGTGTAAAGGTAGCAGATAGCAGGTCGGTGAGAAATAAATGACGGGAGACATATGATAGCTCTACAACATGCATGGCACACTAAATTACTACAGGATTCTATGAAAATAACAGTCGACTGAAAGCAAATAGGTCAGTCCATTTTTTCTGCACCGTCCGATGTACAAAGAACGGGCAGATCGCCTTCATCTACCTCCAGCGAGTCAGTGTTGACGATCTTCCTCGAAACGCCAGCGACCACCGGCCCAGTATTCCTCCCCTGCCTGCGCCCTCCCCTCGACCTCACCGCACCGCCGTGCTTGGCACCGCCCCCCGGCCATCCATTCAAGCCCCGCCGACCTCCAGATCGGGCGCAAGCAGCTCCTGCGCCCCACACCCCTATGATAGACACCGATGCGCCGCTTCCCCGGGGAACAGGCGGACTAGGTGCTCCGCGCGCCTAAGCGGGTGCTGCTTCTTTTAATTGCGGTTCGACTGACCCTGAATTGAAATCCAGGCGGGCTACTGACCTCTAGCAAAGGTGAAATAGTAAAAGGGAGGAAACCTTGTGCATTTAGTATCACGAAGAAGATGCAGTAAGAAGCGCTCAACTAGTTTCTTTCGTGGGATGAATACGGTGTGAGCGGAGACGTAAGATTTGCACGAATAAGGGAAGAGGAGTACCTCTTTCTGCTGGCAGTGCTGTGTCCTCCTTCTGTTTTTCCGACGATCTTCTTGTTGTTCGCCGGAAACCAGAAGTTGTGGAGGACGGTGCAGCCTTGGACGAACCCATGGCCAAGTTGTTGAGTGTGGTGCGGTGGCCGTCTGTCGGCGGCGGGGAAGCAGATCCGAGGCGGCGAACGACGGCGTAGCGGGAACAGCTCCGGTGCGGTGGACGGTTGCGACAGTGGAGCCGCAGCAGTGAGGCGCAGGACGGCGTGGTCGGAGTGGTTCTGGTACGGCGCACGTCGGCGTCGGCGTCGTGGAGGCAGCTCTGCCTCGGCTTCAGCTGCTAAGTCCTTGAGGGTGTTGCGGTTGCGGTTGCGTTGGACGACGACGTCGGGGTACCGGCTCCGGCGTGATGGAGGAGGGCGGCGGTGGATTGGCCGCTATGGGGTGGAGGACGGAGGAGGCTGGGGTTTCGCGGCTGGTGGAGAGGGCGTTTTCGCGCCCACGGAGTATGAATGGGGAAACAGAGGGAGGCGGGGAACTAAGGGGGAACAATGTTTCGGTTTGAGACGCGCTTGTTTGAAATTTGGGGAAAGTTACAAACTTTCCCCCCATCTAAAATTTCGGACATATTGCGGGTTGGGGGTAGGACAGTCATGTCAGGTGTCCCAAATGTGGGCGGGATAGATTTCGGCCGAGCGCATGGGTAGGCGCCCACGGCGTATGAATGCTTCTCTGGCGTCTTGGTGAAGTTACAAACCTACCCCGGTTTAGACCTTTGGACATCGGGCCGATAGGCTACACGGGCCAGAGTCAGGACAGTAATTTCCTACCACCAAAACATTAGTCTCGCGCGGTTTCGGGTGACCAGAGGCCTATTTGGCGCTTCGTTCAATATTTGGGAGCAGAAGCATTAACGTTTTCGGTTCTCTTGAATTGAACTTTCAGGATTTGTCAAACTTCACAAATCTTTACTCTTGAAAATCCTAAAGCTACGATTATTTTGGAATGGAGGGGGTACATTTGAATATACATTGTACACGAGTATATATTAAAAATATGCAACTTACCTCAGTTCATGCATGGTTCCAGATATAATCTCCTTGGTTGCAAAAAAAGTTAGATATGCGTATGAATATATATAGCATGTTCAAACTCACAACAAAGATTGATGCCCCCTTTTACATCTGATTTACAAATGCCATTATCTCGGGTTCAAATAGATGAATGCACTTCCTATGAATTCGAATCTTCGAAACCCCCTTTATGTTGAATTCGACATGTATTCTATTTCGTAGCTAGCAATTTGGAATGTATCCATGCAAGTGACAAATGTATAAAGTGCTTCACACTAACAACATGGAGTGCACTAATTAATGTTTATATATGAATTGCAAAAGCATCCATTGCCTGTATTTCAAACCGCTCTCACTCTATGGATCGATAATATGAAATAAACACATGCACATGCTAGAATTCAATTGCAGTTGAAGAAAGAGCCTACTCCTGGTACTGTATATTAGTGATAGGGGTGTGTACAAAGTACACGTGAATACCAGGCATTGTGCGTGTGTGTATACTATCGACGAACTAGCCCCCAAGCTTGTATAACATACTAAGGGCCTAGGGTTACAAATCATATATAGTCGGCTTATCACCAGTGGGGATAGAGTCCTCCGCGACTCTGGTAGCTTCGTGTTGTACGCCGAGTCCTCCACATGGGTCTTCGTATAACACGTCTCGGTCCAACCTATATGTGGCGCAGGATGGAACCGACCCATGAGTCTTCATGTTGACCCACCACAACTAGAAATGATGTGCCCACCACACCACACACGCAATCGGCCACTAAGAAAATAAGCATATACAATAGTACAACGGTATCTAGCTCACGATACGTCTCCATATTTTGTTGATGACACTGACGGACTTTGCATTTGATGCGTGCTCCGTATTTTGTTGACGACACTTACGGTCATTGTATTTGAAGCGAAAGCACGATATGGTCACTGGACTTCAGAATAAGCTCATCACGGTCACCACATACATTTTGTCGTGCTAACCAACATGTGGTTGGATGGTTAGAGGACAGTGGTTTCTCGAGCCCACCAAGGTTAAAGTCCCGGTGCTCGCATTTATCTTGTGTTAATTTCAGTATTTTCCGGCGACGTACGTTCAGTGGGAGGAGACGTTCCACTCGACTACGAGGCACCTATGGTGACTTCGTAAAATCTCAAGATCATATATGCTGGCCCACTCTCTCGAAGGTGCTCATAGGGGTAGGGTTCGCGTGTGTGCGCTTATAGCGGTGAGTGCTTGCGCGTATATATGAGCCCTTGCGTCTGTACCGTGTTAAACAAATACATATCATGATTATACGGTCACTGGCTCACCCGTACAACTCCGTATTTTGTTGATGACACAATCAATTGACCAGTCAAACGTTCCACGCGGCGCAACTAGTGTTGCACCATCGGGGCGCGTAACCGTGGGGCCCACCTGTCAGCCCGTATATGAAAGAAAGAAATGGTAGTTTGAGTCTGTACTGTGTTAATAAAATAGGAGTACATTTTAGGGTGATCATACGGTCACTGGCTCACCATACAGCTCCGTAATTTGTTGATAACACGATCAATTGACCAGTCAAACGGTCCACATTCAGCAGCGCACATTACCATAGGGCCCACCCGTCAGCGCGTATATGAAGGACAGAAATGGTAATAAATTAGTGGTCGGTGGGTATTCGAAGTCGTGAGACCTCTGGTTGGCAGTCACCGGCGGTTGGGGGGCGTTCATTGGGCGGTGGGGTGGGGATCCTCGGAGAAAAAGCTCGGCGGGGGGGGGGGGGCTAGAGGGATGGCCGGTGCGGCGGCGGACCGGCGGTGGGGAGTGGTTTCGGGGAGGGCGGGCCGGCCGCGGGCGGCGGGGGCTGGCGGTTCGGCCGGTGGTGGCTGGCGGCTCAGGGGGGTGGAGTTTGATGATAAACTGGAGGCCCTTGATTTCGTATCCAACGGCTGGAAAATCTAATGACCAGAGATGAAAAAGTCAGTCGACTGACGTGTAGCCTCACCCCGCACGTACACATGCACGCACGCAAGACACGCACGCAAGACATGCACGCATGTAGGCGTGCAACACTGACACGTACACACGCACACATGCTGGCGTGCAACACTGACACGTACACATGCACTCACGAACACACGCACGTACGCACCCATGCATGCAACACTGAAACGTACCCTTGCACGCACGCAACACTCGCACGCCTGCATGCACAGCACACGACGCAAGACACACGTTCAACCTATACGTGCATGCACCCTTTGTTAAGGACATGGATTGTTACGGGTATTAATCAATCTTATCTGTGATAAGCAGAACATTGATGTTTGCAGCGGTCTTTATGAATCACAACGTATCGAACGGGCTATCAACATAGTAGGCTTATCTACATGAAAAAGATGACGTCACACTCAATGAACAATCATCGGTTTATGAAATGCCCGCTTCTGACCGCCCTGGCCCACCAAAGGTTCCTCTGCTGTGCGCTGCCTGCGTTGGGTCACTGACATGCATGCCATGCACCCAAAGAGCCCACATGTCAGTGGAAGAATGGCGCGGTGTCCTAGGTCAGAGTCGAGGGCGCCACTCGCGGCACGCCCGGCTGAACACGCCTCCGTGCCGCATTCAAACGCCTCCATGAAACCCGTGTGGAAGCCGAGAAACCCACTCTGGACACACATTCGTTCATGACCGGGCCGGTGTTAAACGCAATGCCGGCCGAGCTCCTCCCGTCCGCCATCTATTTAATCTCCTATTTAAACGAGGCCAAACGCCGGCCAAGAATCGCACACCTCCGCCGCTCCCCTATCTCCTCCACCATTTTGTCCACTCTTACAATGGCTTATGAAGAGTAGTTATTCCGCATCCAAGCCGGCTGGGTAGCCCGCCGGATACGAGCTATGCAGCTCACTGATCCACCTCCCTCCCCTCGCCCGACGGAGCCAGTCACCGCCCCAAGTCGGCGCATGGTTCAGCAACTCGCCGCTCCAGGCCAGCTCGACGAGGAGCTGCGGACGGGCGTCGTTGCTGCCATCCACGCCGCCGCCTCGTACCGCGTCTCCCATTTCTGTGGCCGAGACTCCCATGCCGGCGGCCGTGCCATGCAAGCAGCGACAGAAGCCGGGTGCGCGGAGAGCGACGAGTCGGTGGCCAGCGCCTCCGCGTCCGCCGCCATCATCGAGGAGAAGTAGAACACGGGAGGCCGCCGCTGCTTGGGTCCCATGAAGGCCACCGCGGAGGCGACGCCGGCGTACACAGCAGGTGTCTTCCCAGATCCTTTTTTGCGAGGACCTTCGTCGTCCCTGCATGGGCTCCACGGAAGAGGGGAATGTTAGGATGAACTCGAGCCGGTGCCGGCCATGGCGAAGTAGTGGCCGGTGATGAACTCGAACCGGTGCCGGCCACCATCATCTTCGGCACCAGCCAATGATATCAGTTGGGCAGTGGGGAAGCGAGCCGTCCTTTGCGCTGAAGCATATACCTCCGGGGCTCCCGGCAGTCCGGTGATCGTGCTGCCGGACATGAGGAACACAAATCGATCGGCGGGCGACCATTTAGGCCACGTATTATATACCTGTGCTGTCCAGAACTAGCACCACGTAGTTCATTTGAATGTAATGAAATCCGTCATGTTTGTATGAAAATCCGGTATTTTATATGATTTCCGTCGTTGTTTATATGAAATATCAGTTTGTCTACGTGTTTGCGTGAATTTCGTCCGGTTGGTTGAGTTGCTGTCATAATGTGTGCGGCTACGGTTGGATGGCGTAATTTGCGGGTCGCCGGTCGGTCTGCGGGCGGCTCGGGCGGCGTTGTGGGACAAAAAACACAGCTCGTGCGAGCTCGTCTCCAACGTGCGCGCTGGAGGATGCATGACAGCATGAGCACCCGAGCCATTCCTCGTTCATCGGTGGCAAAGGCACCGGTGGACAAAAGGGTCGCCAATATTTTGGCTACCCCGGGCAAGATCCAAACAGCCCCTCCCAATAGATTCAAATCCCTCGTTCGCCGTGGAATTTTGCCATGTGTTGTTTTCATGGACTAGCAAGATGCCCGTGCATTGCACGGAACATCAAGATGCATTTTTTTACAAACTCCCGCATGCATGCAAGGGATAATTAATGTCCTCCTTTGCTAGTACCACGAGGCAAACACCATTAATATTGCATCGATTAGTGTTAGTGGCCTTGTATATCTGCAAATTGTAATTTTGATAGTGGCCCCTTGTATATAAAAATGGAGGGAGAAAGATGAGAGATAAGGTGAGGAGGAGTGGGGCGTGGTGGTGACTGGTGGTCGGACTGGGCGGAGGCATGGGGATGGACGGCGCATTATGTCTAGGTTTGTATCTCTCTCACACACACCCACGTAGGTGGGGGACGTGCACGAAGAGAAGAGGTGCACGCACGGCGCACGTACTCCCGTCTCTTTCCCAACCACACCCGCGCGGGTACACGGTGGAGCTCATTTCTGTACGAAAAAGGCAGCCCACGTGGTAATTTGGCACGTGTACTGGTTGTCCACTTGGTGGAGGGAGGATCGTCTACCATGGGTGAACAAACAAATTGCGACTTGACGCGTTATGTTAAATTAAAAAAAGAGGCAAACCATGTGGGGCCTACCTTAGAGGCAAGGCTCTATACACTGGAGTACTTTTGATGTGTCCCGTCAACTCGCAGAACGAGGAGAAGCTTGCTTAGTACGCCGTCTCCCCCGCCCACGGGCGCGGTGGCTCGCAGGATGAGGTGAAGCTTGCTTACTACGCCTTACGCCCGCTCCCTCGCCCACGCGCGCGGTGGCTCGCAGCACGAGGAGAAAATTTTACTACTCCCTCCGTTTACTCCTCGTCCCTACTACGTACTTTGGTTAGTACTCCCTCCATTTACTTATACAAGGCCACTATAAAAAATACATTTTGCATCTATACAAGGCCACAAATAGTAATCGAGACAAAAGTTACTACTCCCTCCTTTCCAGTTTATGGCTCAATTTCAAAATCTCTCCAACCAAGGTAGACGGTGAGTGGTCGAATTAATTTCGTAGTTTGCACAAGTAATTAGTACGCTCGTTTTTCTCAAGAAGTTATGTTTACCGAGGCATTAATTAGAACGAATGCATGAATGACCACTAAATTTCCATGAACTTGTACATGCATTGGTTAGTTTCCTCTTGACACTGCTTGCGTCGGGTGATCTAACGCACCTCGAAATCCAACATGTAATGGTACTACTACTAGTATAGTAGAATTGAGACTTATCAAACGGAAAAACGAATGTTTTTTAGATGAGCCCTATAAACCCTAGTGGGTACGTACTCCGTAAAAATAGATTTTTCCAAAACTAAGTCGCTCCCTTTCATGAATTTTGTAGTATACTCCTCCGTGGACGCTCCCTTTCATGAATTATGTACTTCCTGTCGCCGACATGTGGGACATATAGCAACCGGGTCGACGTGTCAAGCACCAAATAACAGTGTAGAACAGCAGGGGGACGCACCCCACTCATACCGGCCCAGTAGTAGTCAAATCACAATGCCGCACTTTCCCAGATGGACGAATCAACCATTATTTCACACTTTGGTTCGCCATCATCTCAAACCACGTACTAGTATTGCTTCTTCCTCAAGAGGGACACACGCATCGCCTTGGTACATCATGACACGTGGGAACGCATGACAGGCCATGCTCCCCCGCCGATCACTCAGTAAAATCACCTCATTTTTACTATACTTCCTCCGTATCGGTTTACTACATAGCATGCACGTCGTTCTAGGTTGAGAATTTAACTGGCTATATATGTGATGAACAATACTCTAGCCTTTTAAAAAATGTATACTTTTGTACAGTAGTACTATCGATGGATTGCGCCATGGAGCAAAAATTGAAATTAAAAAAAGGTGGTACATACAGAGAGCGCTCGTCGCCAAATTACGCATATAGTACTATTAAAAAAGCTAGTACGTGCTTAATTGGGGTGCTAAATTCTATTAAAGAAATACTAGTAGTATGTACATACTGAAGAGTTAAAGTAACGAGAAGAAACATAACATAGTTCTGCTGGGGGCTCAGCACAACACACCCCTCAAATTAAACTAAGCACACCTGAAATTAAACTATGCAACTAATCCGGTAGACACTGCATTAGAAGTTTAGAACCACCATGAGCAACGACACTGCCACCTTACTCGGAGTCCTCGTCCACGTCCTCGACTTTGTTCTTGTCTCCATTCCTCTTGGCCGATACTTCTTTGCTTGAACGGCACACTTGGTTGTTGCTCTTCATCCAACCCTTGTAGATATTGAAACAAAGGTAGTCACCCATTCCAGCGTAGTGGATGTGGTCTATATCTAGTACATTCCGCTGCCATGCATGACAATGAAACATGTATGGAGGTTTCTCCAGTTTACCGTACGAAGGATGAACCATGGCTCCTGCTAGGGTCAGCATTGAAGGCTGACCAGAGGGCACCAGCCGATTCTTCTGGAGGTCGAAGGGGTTGCCTACAACGAGGCCTATCTGGCCCAGGACTTCTTCGTCGTTCATAAAGTCTATAGTAATGAATTTCACTGTTTTGTCCTTGAGGAAGTTCTTAAAATCCTGGCACTCAACGTCGGCATGGCATATGTGGTAGACCAAGCAAACATTATGTACGCAAACCTGGATCCTTCTCTCATCCCAGGACTGTGGTATACTCAACATCTAGCCCAGTGACCCACTCATCATCTGAGTTTTCGAACATGCGTCTGAAGCGAGGAAGGCATCCTTTCACCGTCGCGGAAGAACGGGTGTAGATGACGTCGAACTCATCGCCGGTGATGGTTCTAACCTTGTACTCACCGCCGATCGTGGAGATTTGGGACGCCATGGATTTGGGAGGAGGGTTAGGATTAGTGGAACTGCCGTAATGTGAATGGACGGGACGACTAGGAGCGAACTGCCGTAGTATTGAAGGACGTGCGGGGACGAGTAGGAGCGAACTGCCAGCGTGCGAACGGCAGGGTAGTGGCTTTCCATTCTCCCATGATACGGGCTTCCGAGAGCCCTTGGATCTGAGATCGAACGGTTGCATGGCGTGATTCTAGACCTATGGGTGAATATCCTATCCTGGAGGGTTATTCTGCAAATTTTCAGCAACTTAGCATGCGACCGTTTGATCTCAGATCCAAGGGCTGCCAGCAGCCCGTATCATGGTCGCGCCTACCACGACCATCGCGTCGCTCGCGCGGTCGCGCCCTTGGAGATTTAACACGGTGCGTTAGGCTATCTGATGTTGGCATGTCATACATAGTCATCACTTAGTCACTCATACTACAACAAGGTTGGCTATAAGTGTATTTTTTACTCCTCTCTATCTCTTTCTTCGTACTCAAGGAAGAAACGGTGCTAAGCGCGTGTATTTATTGCATTTGCCAAGGAGTGACCTCTTCCAATGAAATGGTGTTGCTAAGTTTGCTTCATTTAATTAGCTATAGACTCAAAATTGTCTTTTCACCTAGGTACACGCGCTTAGCACCGTTTCTTCCTTGGGTCACCAAACTAGTCTCTCTCTTCTTGATTAACTTGCCACATCACACTTTATGCCTATGTGGCAAGCTTAAGAACCTGTAGGAGCAAGTAAAAGTAAGTACAATAGTGCGCTTTACATGGCATTTTTGCATATGTGGAGGAAAGAGAGGCAAGGAAAAAGTGGAGAAGTGGGCTCTCATGCAAGAGCCAGCCTCTACTACATGGTGGAGCATTGGGAGAGACACCTAGATGGAGGTGGTCAGGAATCTGGGAGACTCACGCCGGTCGTAGCGCCGTAGTTAAAATGATAATGGCAAGTCAAATCATGGGGCCCCACCTGTCCAGCAGTAACTCGCTGTCAAAACACACAGCCCTACGTTTGCAGCAGCCTACTCCCTCGTCTTCTCGTGTCTCTGTCGAACTGACTAGGTGGAACTGCCCCGCCGCCTACCGCGCAGGAAAAGCCCCACCCTCGACTTTTAAATACAACTACATCCGCTTAAGAATCAAATGATATACTTTTTGTGACATAGTAGCTCATATTTAGTTAGTCAAATGGATGACCTAGAACTACGTGCAGGCCCTATAAACCGAGACGCCTAAAAATAAAAATAAAACGAGACGGAGAGGGTAGTTCAGCATGTATCTTTTTAGATCAATATAGTCGGGATTCATCAAGGAGCAAAACCAAGTGGTAGGCTGCTCCTGTCGTGTTGGCGTAGCAACTCAAGCAGGGTCAATCCGCACACGAAATGGCGACACACTTAGCAGGACCCCTTTGGCCGACATGTGGCTCATCCACCGTCTTGTTCCACATGCGATGCACCAAATTACAGTTTGGAGCAGCGGTTGGAATTGGAGGCACCCCGGTCGTAGCGCCGCAATAGTAGAAAATGAGCGAGGAGGGGTCAAATCACAAAGCCCCACCTTTCCCGCATTAAGCTGGACAGATGAAGCAACCATCATTGCAATCTAGGGTGTAAGAGCATAAAGAAAAGAGAAAACAATGATGCGTGCGGTAGCTACCTAGGGCACCCTAGGGTAGGGGTCTCCACTATAGATCCTTTTTTTTGAAAGCGCCTCCACTACAAATCGGCTTCTCCCTCATCCTCTTGAAGAAAACCGATGATGAGTGCGGCGGTAGGGTTTGTAGGAGTACTATGGCGTGCGGGGCCACGTCGTAGTAAACGGGTTCGAGCCGACGCCTCAAATATGTGTGGGCCACTTGGTTTTACGGGAACGAGGCAGCATTTTGGGTTCGGCGACCAGTGGAGATATAGTACGTACAAAAAATTGTGGATGTAGGTTCGACCGAAAGGCAATGATGCATGGGCCCTGCATTTTGATATACTCGGGGCCGCGTGAAATTTGCTACTCTACTCAAAATTAGTAAGGTACACATGTATTGAACACATGAGATTTCGAAACCAAATTATGAATAAATACACACTATAGCATGTAAAGCTTTGAGTCATATATGCATAATGTAGATGTTCGTTTAGTTCTTATAGTTCATCTCATTCAAAATCAATAAGTTTTATAAAAATGTTAAGATTCATGGGGTTGTGCATTGTACTCCCTCCGTTCCAAAATAGATGACCCAACTTTGCACTAACTTTGTGCAAAGTTAGTGCAAAGTTGGGTCATCTATTTCGGAACGGAGGGAGTAAATCATAAAGTAAAAAACAAATAATGGCAATTCATTTAGAAAAAAATAATCAATTATGATATAGAAGATTCTAGAACAAAGGAGAAGCGCTTGTGTTTTGAGGTTTGTGCATTATGCTTAAGTTCAACCATGGAGTCTTCTAAATTGTACATGTGGCAGATCTGGTGGAATGTTGATGATATCCAACGGCGAGTAGTGCTCGGATTTGCCTATCTCTGCACTATCGGGTTAGCTTCATCCAGCGACCATCTTTCAAAGTTATTGGCACACTATATAGTTCTTGTGCCATAGTTGCATGTTTTGGAAAAAATCTACTAGTTGGTTGTACTATCTATTTAGGAATAGAAGATGTATACATGGAAGTTGTAGGGAAAGAGATGACATGGAGCATCTCAATTCCTATGAGTAGGGATTGGAAAAGAGATGTCATTTGGTTCACATCATAGGAACTTTTCTATTGAATCTAGAGATGACATGTTTCTCAATTCCTGTGAGGAGGGATTAGAAAAGAGATGTAATTTGGTTCATATCATAGGAACTTTTCTATTGAATATACGCTAATGTTTATTTTCCTTCGAAATTAAGGGAGTATAGGAATCCATTCATATGAACCAAGTGGCTCTAAAGCTATAGAAATCATATCATGTTTATTTCCTTTGAAATGTGGAGTATATGAATCTATTCCTATGAACCAATTGGCTCTAAAGGAAAAAATCCTATAAAAATCATATCATATAGAGTTCCTATGATATTCCTCGACACTAAAGGATGCTTGAAATTGCTGCGGGTGATACGATGGTGTTTCTTTGTAGACTCCTCACCCAACTTTATAGTTACCTCTCGAAGATGAATGAAATGATATATACATGGTATTCTACATGTGCAATTTGGTACACGAAAATTCGGTAAAAGTTTGTGAGGTTCGAATTTTCAATAAAGCTATATGCACAGCATTTCAGAACGGAGGGAGCTCACGGCAGTTCCTAACACTCACGTGGAAGATTTGTGTGTAGGAGGAGTGGCTGTTCTATTAAATGACATGGCAAAACTGACACTGTCAGATGCTGATCTAACGGTCCTTACGGCGTTCGTCAGGAAAAGGCTTGTGGCGAACGTTTGTCGGATAATGATTTACGGACACATGCATTGCATTGATACGTGCCCCCCTCTCTCTCACGCACATGCACCCTCACAAGTCACGACTCTCCCGAGTCCTCTCACAGACTTGCACGTCCCACCCACCGTCTATCTGCAGGTAGACATCACGCACATATGTGCTCTTCACACCCTACCCTCAGAACTTCTAAGAAACAAAAGACGGCGCACACATTTTATTTTAGCTCACATATCACACACTTGTACTATTACTCTTGCGGCGAACGTTCTTTGGGCATAGTATATTGTACTCTCACGAAGAGAAGCGATGCACGCACTAGTTCTCTCACACCCACTCACGGGTACACGTAGGAGCGCATTCTTTTGAAGCTGGTACAACAAAATCTCTCCACTATATATAAAAGCAGGAGCCTTAGCGCTTGCTTTACTAGGATTCCTCTCGTTCACTCTCTCATGCTCTCCATATCTAAGAAACACATAGGTGGCCACACTCTCTCTCAGCTCACGGCTGGTCACAGATCCGGTCGGACAACCTCGACCGGGGCAGGGGTGTAGGTGCATCATTCACGCGATCATCGGCGGCGAGGGAGGAGACCAACGGCTGCCCGCGCGTCCCGATCGGCGGCCGTGTCGTTCTCTCCGAGAGAGCACCGGCTCGGGAGGGCCTCCGACCCCTTCTTCCTCCTTGCGGTATTGTGGCCAAGATGCGGCCTCCCGACGCCATCTTTGCGACATGCCGACAACCCTCAGGTATATATTCCTTCGAAACTTGCCTTGCTCTACTGCCCCAGCTCCCTTCGTGTGGATCCTTTTCTACCTCCGTCCGCTGTTCCAAAGCCACCTAGACTTCTACTAAGGCACGTGCTTTGCACGTATGTTCTGTATGATAGATACTCATATACTGTCTTTTTAGAGAGAGAAATGGGTACTCGTATCTTGAGTAGATATCATAGTGTGTTTGTTTGCATGATCTAAGGACTATTCTGAAATAAGAAGCAAATCACTTGCACAAATCAAACTGAGTTCCAAGTAGGAATTTGATTACAAGATAAAAGTTGTAGTTTTATTATATGTTGTTTCATGGGTTCCACTAATGTATAGTTTCAGATTTGTTTGACGGTTTACATGCATGTTTATGGACTATTTTGTGCAACTAAATAAGTCATTTAGCTCTGACAGACACTGATGTCCTGTATTAGCTTGAGGTATAGCTTATGTATGACTGAAATAAAATATTACACTTTTTCTGCGAATAATAAAAATGTTACATTTCTCGATGAAGCAGAATAAAACTTTAGCTAGCATCAGCCATGCAATGTTATGTTATGTGAACAGTGTAAACTTTGCAGTATAGCGGCATCTGAAAAATCCATTTTTATAGTAATCTAAAAAATAAGTTAGTAGTAGAGTGTTTACTTCCCAGGTGACAACGGGGAACCAAAATGTGCTAGCCATTTTCCAACTTGTCGTACTTGCATGTGAGGAGGTGGCAGCAGTTTCTAGACATTTCTCAACTTTAGTAGGTGCAATCCAGATTCAACGGGGACTTCTTTATTTGTTTACTTGTAGAGCAGAGTCGGCCATGTGCACAAGGAGCGGGAGCGAATCCGGCAGCTCTTATCCGTCGGATCATGCCATCCTTTGTTTGATGGACGGCAGTGATATGCATGAGAGGGGAAATGAACGGTGGATTTTGAGCCAATGCTTGTTTGGGCGGGAGAACCGAAGATGGAGTGGTAAATCCAATTTCAAAACTGCCGCATTATAGTAGTAGTAGATTAGAAGTAAAGCTATTTCATACAGTCGACTCCAAGTGTTCGTTCAAACAGGGAAGAAAGTGGGAAAGCTGTAGCATGAATCTAGGACTTGGTTCTAAGAGGAAACGGGGGAAAGTAGTAATATCTGTCACTGTTTAAATAACCGTATTTCTTATTTGCGCAAATAGGGATGTCTGTCTCCACATCGTTTCGGGATGTCTGTCTTCATATCATTTCTATCCGCGCAATCAAAAGCACACACCTCAGTTTTAGTACAACTATGCAAAATGAGATGGCTATCCCTCGCTGCCGTCGTCTAACCTCCCGTCTTCAAGGTATCCCTACATTGGTAGTAACTAAGGTAGAATGACCAACGCAATCTAAAAGAAGCTGATTCGTATGTTTTACTTCCTGATTGCAGTGCAGGGACGAGCGAAAACAACTGCATCCTAGTCCGGAATGCACTTTCTACCAGTTCATCCATGGACCAAGGACTAGCTGGCACGGCTGCACGGCGGTTTTTTGGACAGGTGCGCGGACAAGAGGCATTGTGGTCTGCTTATTTCTGCAAATAGCGGTGCTTAAATTTAGTGGAATGCACAAGCATTTCAGCTGGTTAGTACACTGCACGGTTCAATTCAGCATTCCAGCTGAGACCACAATTATAATTGGTTATTCTGGAATGAGAGAACCTAACCCTGAATGGTGGCAACAAGAAAAAACCAGAGTGAACTCCAGGAAATTTAAGCCTGCCGGGAGGCCCTTCGCTCAGAGAGAAGCCTTGCTTGTTTTTTCCTGATTTGTAAACCTTCTCACAACTTTGTCTTTGGTTGTGAACTAGTATATGTTTGTTATGTTCTATGAATCATTGAGATGTATAAAATTTCTTAACTTATGCTTTTCAAGTTTTTTTATGAAGATGAGTTTAATGTGTGTGTTCCACATGAGCGCTGGACTAGCGTGTGAACGTTTGGAATTTATTACATTGTGGCCTCAATTAACTGCATGAACCACTGTAACAAGATACATAGTTGCTTATATGTCAGACAGCAGATTGTTGATTGTTAGCTGGTCGATAGCCTAGTGTTGAAGCGAGCTGAGCCAATGTGCCATGTTTTGCACAACTGCTTACAAGTGGGGTACCACCAACAGTGTTTACAAGTACTTATATATACGTCGGCGCACGGTTCTCGCATGAGTGCTCTATTTCATCAAAACACACACTGCTCGTATGATAAACCGTGACAACTTATGTCTTACCATGCCGTATTCATGAAAAAACTAGTGAGGACGCATCTGTTTCGGCAACAATTACGATGGTTCTCACATGATTCACGGGCACACAAAAGTAGCAGCAGTTCCCATAGACGGATTCAAACAGAGTACTAGCCCCAGAGGGGTCGATAACAGGCAAGGTTCGGATAATTAGACACAATCCAAACTACTATTAAACACTAGCTGGGCAACTATTTCATGCCTCGATCTAATTTGGGCTCGACACAGGATGGACCTTGCCATGAACATCATCGAGGACGTCCCGCAGCAGCTCAATCCTGTGAACCTTCATGAAGACAACCTCGTGGCCTTGCCACTGATAAACTTGCTTGTGGAGGCATGCCACATCATCTTCCTGCGTAAGCTTGACAAGAACAGTATTCCTCACAAACGAAGGAGTAGCTTTGAACTTCTTGTGCTTCAGTACACCCTGGACAACACGCCTGACAACAGTGAGGCTGGAATACAACTCTTCATTGGTATAACCGCAAATGGCTTCCAGGATCCAACAGCCTAAGAACTCTGTTTTCCAAGTGCGTATATTCAGGTCGTCTGCCTCATAGCGAGTGACATGTACAACCACATAATCCTTGTCTGCATCAGGGCTCTAATTGAAACAGAAACAAATTCTGAATTACTTTACAATATAAGAAACACAAGTTATTTAAACCACTACGTATACCATGGCATCGAAGCTAATAAAATTTTACATTATTAATCACCACATGCTTCCTTTTCTAAAAAAACACCACATACTTAGATGAAAAACCACAATCGAGATCGGCAAATAAGAAAATCACCTTGGGCAGCTCAGCGGGGGGGACACATCCTTGAAGGGGGAAAATTGCTCCTGCAGTGCCACGGGGGCTGTAACCTCAAACGGGGCGTTGACCATCTCATTATCTGGGGTCGCCTTGGTGGTTGCCTCCATCTTCTTGGAGCTCTCTGTCTCGTGGGGATCAGCCTCCCGCGTCTGCTCCAATATCGGCAGATCTTTGCCTGGTTCTCCTTGGTCCATCATGAAACTGACGAATACTAGGAGTCCACTGAAAGGAAAACATAATCGCAATGACAATGAAACAAAAAACAGAGTGAGGATCGGTTACTGCTTTGCAAAAGTTCTTTTTATTCCTCTGAACGAAAATATACCAACATCATGGATCCACTTACCTTCCCTTCGTTCGAAGAGAAGAACAGTGGCAGATGCAAGTGTTGCCTTTCTTGAAGACGGTGAGGGAGAAGGGGATTCAGTGAAGAGTGAAATGATGGTTGCTTTGTCCGTCAAACTTAGACTGTGGGGAGGTGGGGTTTTGTGATACGACGGCTCATTACTGCCGCGCTACAACAGGAGTGACTCTCCGCCTGCATACTGCCTTCTAATTTGGTGGATGGCATTTGGGCCCGCGCCCTACATGGCCCGCATGTCGGTGAACAAAAGTATAATGGCATTCAGTAGAGGGAGACGTTTCAATGACCTAGGAGGAGCCAGAAGCGGTAGAGTGTCTCCACTGTACTAGTAGTAATTGTTTTTCTGGGTAGCTGTAGAGTGTCTCCACTATACTAGTAGTAATTGTTTCTCGGGTCCCAAGACAAAACAGCCCATCCACACTAGTAAATAGTAAAATCAATTCAAAAGCCCATATATTTACTGAATGAGAGGCGCTACCCACACCCAGCACACCGCACCCCCCAAAAAAAACCTGGGTGCTCTTCTTCCTCCTCGCTCCCACCCACCTCACGTCAGCTCACTCCACTCGTACCCCCAAATTCCTCACCTCACTCCTACAGAAAACCCCATCTCCCCTTCTTCCTCACTCCTACAGAAAACCCCCAGCTCCCCTTCTTCTTCGCTCGCACTACAACTAGGCTCGTCATTCGTTACTCTGGTCAAATCCGTGAGCGCGACGCGACGCCCTCGAGGAAAATGGAGTCGGCTGACCCCAGCGCCAAGAAGATGAGGCTCCTGCCAGCGGCGACGCCTGTTGTAGATTCCACACCCGGCAGCGCGGGGAGAAGCGGCGACCCCGCCGCCACCGGATCCCAGGAACCCATAGAATCTCGGGTGGACCGCATCAGTGATCTCCCGGACGCCATCCTTGGGTAGATCATCTCGCTTCTCCCCACCAAGGATTGCTGCCGCACCCAAGTCATCTCAATTCGGTGGCACCGTCTATGGCGCGCCATTCCCCTTAATCTCGACTCTCGTCAGCTATCTCTCTTCAATGATTTTGAAATCCCTAGAGCCATCATCTCCTCCCACCAGGGCTCCGTTCAAAGCCTCTGCATCCTGGCATGCTACCTAAGCAAGCATACCATGCCCTGCACGGTGGACGCCTAGCTGGAATCCCCTGAATTCACAGAACTACAGCTGCTTGAGTTCTACTATTCCCCTAGAAATCACATACCACATACCGAACGCCACGAACTTGTGCCCTCAGCACCGATGTCCATCTCGGGGTTTTCGTCCTCTCTCCACACCACCACCCTTGCGCAGTGCTACCTACCAGACAATCTGGTACTAAACCTTCGACTCCCATTTCTCAAGAAAGTTTCACTTGTGCGGGTTCGTATATCGGAGGCCTCATTGCACAGCATCATCCACTCCAGTTGCCCTCCGCTGGAGTGCTTGGTGCTTGTTTTCACAGTTAGAATTGGTTGTCTCCAAATAAAGTCGCCTAACCTTGTAAGAATTGGAATTTCTTTTGATGGAAGGCAGCTCATCATCCAAGATGCCCCTTCACTTCAAAGGTTGATCCTTGATTCTAGTTATTCACCGTTGCAAATAATCGTCCTCTCTACGCCTAAACTGGAGACCTTGGGTGTAATACATGATCTCTGTGCTCATTTCAATATGGTGTTTGGCTCCACAGTTCTGTAGGTACTTTATATTATCATCTACACTTGTAACCATAAGCTGCATTTTAAATTTCTGCGCAGAATTTATATATCATCTTGGAGTGCACATTTTGTACTAGTATTATGTTCTATGCTCAATGAAGAGTTTCTCCATGGATGGCCTATCAATGGTGCTGGATTCTGTCAAGATCTTATATATCCAAATGAATAGTTTTGATCTGAACAAGATTATTGGCTTGCTGCAATGCTTTCCATGTCTGGAGAAGTTGTATATAAAGGTGATAATTTCACGCACATTGGAAGCCCGCATATAGTGTACTAGAATTAACCGTTCAGTTGTTGCTCTTTCGACACTCTTCTTTTAGACCTCAACTGTTTTCAATCTTCATGTCGATTTAGGCAACAGGACGGGGTAAGAAAGTTATAACCAATCGATGGATTCGTAAGCATCGGGATTTTCTCACTTCTCATGAGATTCGATTGAAGACAATAACGCTAGAATGATATGTAGCCAACCGTGCAAACACAAGATTTGTCACATTCTTCCTGCTGAATGCAAGGTTACTATTGTCCATCAGGCTTAAGTTTATCAACAGCATGGTTTTGACGGATGGGTATGTCGAAGTGCAAAAAAAGGAGTTTTAGGTGGGCAAAAGAGCTTCTGAACGTGCCGGGCTTCTATTTACAACATATTGTGGTCATAATCCAGTAAATTTTACGACCCAGGATGTTCATTCTATGTACCTGACCGATCCATTTGACCGTGACTGCCGAAAACAGTGCTGGAGTTAGATGTTGTTGCCCATTTCAATCTGGTTTTTTTTGTAAACCTGATGAACAATTAACCCTCGTGCTTTTGTACAGTCTGTAAGCTGGAGTTAGATGTTCGTGCCCTTTTCAACTCGGCTGTGACTGTCATATTTTCTTTGAAACAAGGCAAATGGCTTGCCATTCGTTTAATTTAGAGTGAAATATTGTAACAAATCCAAACCAAGGGAAATAACATCACTCTCGCCGGCTGTTTGAGCTCAGTGTGCATTACAGAAGCCAATTGATTAGGCCCCACCAGCACCCACAAACTTATTTCGAACTAGCACATCAAATGGGCTGTAAATTTTCATAGGAAAGGCTGCATGACCATGACAGATTTGGATTTTGACATTTGGGACACGCGAGGAAATAGCCTATCCAAGGTGGTGTTGACTTACTAGCCAGTCAACAAACGATTCTGCCTACCAGCTGTTGGATTGACATGCAACATCTGTCGTGTATCTTCTATCTCTTGTCTTCTTCTTCCTCCAATCGCCCAAACCAAACCACCCCGTCGGCTCCGCCTGCTCCCGCCTCCCATGGCTGGCTGCGCCTCCGCCGCCATACCGTATGTACCCTCCAACGTTGGCCAGTCCCTCCCTCTATTCCCCCACATGTCCTGTTATTCTCCGGTGACGTCAGCCCCAACACGCACCCGCGCCCGAACCAGTCAACCCTCGTACTCCCCTCCGCCTACGACTGGACCAACGCATCTTCAACGGCTCCTGTTCGTTCTGTCCGAGGCCTCGTCGTCGTCCTCCGCCTTGCGGCCTTGGTTCGCTCGCCGTGCGCGGTGCGCCGCCCTCTTGCATTGTCAACGTTGTCAACAACCGAGAGGAACAAGGAGATGACTGTACGTGGAGAGGATGACAGTAGGGACCCACCAGCGTCATGGCAGTACGCAAGAAAGTGCCTTCATAATACAAGCCCAAAAATATGGTTCCTCCTAATGGTTGGACATCTGGGGCTCACGCCATTGTCAACGTAGTCAATAAACGAGAGAATTACACTACGAGCGGCTGACACCAGGGACCCAGCAAGTCGCGCAGTTTTTTTGAGGAACAAGCAGTTGTTATTTATACTAGTTTTAGCGACGGATCAGGGTAACAACGGGGCTGTGCGGGGGCTGTGGCCTATCTAGCCAGGGTTTTATTTATGTTTACCACATCATGAGCCCAGTTGTGTTTTTTTCTTGCTGAAAATGGCTAGCCCAGTTCTATTTTTTAAAAGAAATACCCAAACAAGGCCTACTTGCTTTATCGGCCCTACTAGGCTGCAAATCTTTCAAGACAAGGATAGTTTCATTCGGTTTGCCCAGAAATGGGCTGTACATTTTTAAAACACATCAAACCGGGAATTAGTTTCAATTTTTTTCATTACAAGATCTTAAATTCCATTGATTTTTATGCGTGGACAATTATTTGGATTTTATATTTATATAAATTATTTTTCAAAATAGTTTGAATGTGAATCGATATTTCTGGATTAAAAACAGTTGACCGCCCCGAAATATGCAAAATTTTGTATACTTTTTAACCGTGGCCACAATATGGGGTGTGATGCTAACAAAAAGAAGATGGGCTCCAAAAAAATTCTTTAGAATTAGCAAATGGGCTGTACATTATTAGAAATAATGGCAGATGGGTTGTATGTTGTTTTCCATAGATTTGAGTCTGACTTGTGCGCCTACTACAGGTTGACGCGTATGCTTTCATAAAAAAAAGGTTGACGCACACGCAACGCCCTGTCAACTTAGTCAACACACGAGAGCAGTGACTATTGGATGTCCATCCAACGATTGTCGTGCTTCTTCAATCTCTGCTCTTTATGCTCAAGCCACTCAAACAAGCGCCGGCGGGACTGCCTGCTCCCTCCTCCCGCGGCCGGCTATGCTGCCGCGCAGGCCTCACGGCCCCACCGTACTCCCATCGCTGGCCTAGCCATCCCTCTACTCACCCACACATGCTGTTATTCTCCGGTGACGGCAGACGAACCAGTAAACCCTGGTACTCCTCCACGTGGGAAACAACTGTCGAGTATTCCCTGGCTCCGTGTCGTTCCCTTCCTAGGCCTCGCCGTCGTCCACCGCCCTGGTGCTCTCGGCGCGGCCTAGTCAACATGGTCAATGAACGACATCCATCAGAAGTGGACTGTACGTGGAGAGGCTGACAGTTGGGTCCACGGCCGCACACAAGGAAATGCCTCCTTATTATGCGCAAAATAATGATTCATCCACCTCATAGCTAGGACCCACAGGAAGGGCCTCTGTATTTCATGAAAAAACGTTCCCCCGCAGATAGGTCAGACCCACCAGCTATATCTTCGCACGCAAGGAAGTGCCTCCTTATTACGCCCAAAAAATGAATACCCCCTGCTAGCTGGGACCCACCATATTGTTGGGCTGACTTGTGGGCCTACTAAGTTGATAGGGACGGAGAGCTTTGTCAACTTAGTCAATAGTCCAGTGACCGTATGATGTCCATCCAACGGCCATAGTGCTTCTTCAACCTCTGGTCTTCTTGCTCCAGCCGCCCGAAGCAGCGCCGGTCGTGCCGCCTGCTCCTGCCTCCCGTGGCCGGTTGTGCTGCCGCGGAGGCCTCACCGCCCCCATACTACTCCCACCACTGGCTAGGCCATCACTCCACTCACCCACACCCCATGTTATTCTGCGGCGACGGCAGCCTCACTCCGCAGTCGAACCAGTGAACGCTCGTACTCCTCTCCGCGCGGGCATCCACTGCCGCGTCTTGCATGGCTCCACATCATCCCCTTTCTAGGCCTCGCCGTCGTCCACCGCCATGGTGCTCTCGGCGCGGCATTGTCAATGTGGTCAACGACCGACTTCCATCGGAAGAGTACTGTACATGGAGAGGCTGACAGCTGGGTCCACGGCAGCCGCAAGGAAGTGCCTCCTTATTACGCGGAAAATAATTATTCCTCCACCTGACAGCGGGGACCCAACGGACGGGCCACCAGTATTTTGTGAAAAAAATCGTTTCCCCCGGACTGCTGGGACCCACCGGACGGGCCACCGTATTTCGCAAAAAAAAACGTTCCCCCCGCTATCAGCTCGGACCCATCGGAAGTGCCTCCTTATTACGCACAAAAAATGAATACTCCCTCGGCTAGCTGGGACCCACCTTGCTGGGAGGCTGACTTGTGGGCCTACTAAGTTGATGGGGACGAAGGGCTTTGTCAACTTAGTCAATATGAACGATTCTAGCTCCAGTGACCGTATGATGTCCATTCAACGGCTGTAGTGCTTCTTCAACCTCTGGTCTTCTTGCTCCAGCCGCCCAAAGCAGCGCCGTTCGTGCCGCATGCTCCTGCCTCCCGTGGCCGGCTGTGCTGCGGCAGAGGCCTCACCGCCTCCTACTATTCCCACCGCTGGTCAGGCCCTGCGGCAACGGCAACCTCACACCGCAGCCGAACCAGTGAGCCCTCGTAGTCCTCTCCGCACGGGCTTCCACTGTCGCGTCGTCCCCTTCCTAGGCCTCGCCATCGTCCACCGCCGTGGTGCTCTCCGCGCAGCGTGGTCAACGTGGTCAAGGAACGACTTCCATCGGAAGAGTACTGTACGTGGAGAGGCTGACAGCTGGGTCCACGGCCACAACCCAGTTTTTTTGTGATTTGCCAAGTAAGTCGCTTTGTCAGGCCTGTTGGGCTGCAAATCTTTCAAGACTAGGAGAGCTTTCATTCGGCTGGCTGAGAAAATGGCCCATCAGTAATGAGAAATGGGTTTTACGTTTTTAAAACACATCAAACCGACAATTAGTTTCAAATATCTTTTTTCTCATTTCAAGATTTTAAATTACATTAATTTTTATGCGTGGAGAATTTGTTGGATTTTATATTGATATACATTTATTTTTAAAATCAGTTTGAATGTGAGTCAAAATTTCGGGATTAAAAACAGTTCGGACTGCATCGAAATATGCAAAATTTCGTATAATTTTTTAACCGTTGTCACAATAGGGGTTGTAATGCTAACAAAAAGAATATGGGCTCCAAAAAAAGCTTAAGAATTAGCAAATGGGTTGTAAATTATTAGAAATAATGGCAGATGGGTTGTATGCTATTTTCCACAGATTTGAGGCTTTCCTAAAAAAAGGTTGACGCACAAGCACTGACTGTTGGATGTCCATCCAACGGCCGTCGTGCTTCTTCAATCTCTGCTCTTCCTGCTCCAGCCGCTCAAACAAGCGCCGGCGGGACTGCCTGCTCCCTCCTCCTCGCGGTCAGCTGTGCTACCGTGCAGGCCTCACCGCCCGAACGTACTCCCATCGCTGGCCTAGCCATCCCTCTACTCACCCACACCTACTGTTATTCTCCAACGATGGTAGACAAACCAGTAAACCCTCGTACAGTCGTACTCCCATCCGTGTGGGAAACAACTGCCGAGTCTTCCCTGCCTCCATGTCATCCCCTTCCTAGGCCTCGCCATTGTCCACCGCCCTGATGCTCTCGGCGCGGCATGGTCCACGTGGTCAAGGAACGACTTCGATCGGACATGGACTATACATGGAGAGGCTGACAACTGGGTCCACGGTCACAGCAAGGAAGTGCCTCCTTATTACGCAAAAAATAATGGTTCCTCCACCTGACAGCTGGGACCCACCGGACGGGCCACTGTATTTCGTGAAAAAAATGTTTCCCCCTGACTGTTGGGACCCACCAGCTACATCTTCGCACGCAAGGAAGTGCGTCCGGGCAAAAAAACAATTCGCTACCTGACTGTTGGGACCCACCATCTACATCTTCGCAGGCAAGGAAGTGCCTGACAGTCGGGACCCACCTGGTCGAAGCGTACGTAGCGTTGTCATTCTGGTCGCGAATGTGTACGTACATACTGGTCGATGTAGAGGTGCGCACGTGTCGTAGTAGAGGTGCACACATGTCGTAGTAGAGGCGCGCACGTAGCATGTACACGTACGTATAGCGGCCAGGGTTCAAGAAAGAAAATACGGCCATGTATGTGTACATACGGGCGGGGTCTCGAACGCCTACTCGCGCATACATACGGCCAGGGCTCGTGTACATGGCTGGGTCGGAACAGAGAAACAGCGTCGTCGTCGTGTTCATGGGGAGGCAAAGGAATGCGTCGTGTTCATGGGGAGGCAATGGAATGCGTCGTGTTCATCGAGAGGGCTTGGATGGAACAGGCAATAGAAACGAGGCCTGACGTACCGCAGAATGGAGGAAACGGCTTCGTGTTCAACCGGCCACGTTCAAAACGGGATCTTGTTCATCGGGAGGGGTCTGGCGTACCGCAAAACGGAGGAAACGGACCTCCTACGGTCGAAACGGGGGTCCTGTTCATCGGGAGGGGTGTGGCGTACCGCAAAACAGATGAAACGGACCTTCTACGGTCGAAACGGGGGTCCTGTTCGTCGGGAGGGGTGTGGCGTACCGCAAAACGGATGAAACGGACTTGTGTTGGAGCGCTACGGTCGAAATGGGGGTCCTGTTCATCGGGAGGGGTGTGGCGTACCGCAAAACGGGACTCCACGGGATACTGTTCATCTCCACCGTCGACCCCCTCCAGCCTCCACGAGCTACTGTTCATCCACCGTCGACCTCCTCCAGCCTCCACCTGCGACTGTTCATCCACGGGCTCCTGTTCATCCAGCCTCCACCGCGCGATACTCCACCGACTACTATTCAACCAGCCCTCTCCACGGACTCCTGTTCAACCACCCCTCCACGGACTACTGTTCATCCTGCCCTCCACCATCTACTGTTCATCCTGCCCTCCACGGGGTGGTCCTGTTCATCCAGCCCCAACCGGCTCGATCGATCGGGGTCCTGTTCATCCAGAGGCAACACCACGGGGTCCTGTTCATCCACCCCCACCGGGAACTATTCATCCAACCCCCCCCCCCACCGCAACACTCACTGTTCATCCAGAGGCAGCATCGATCGGCTTCAGTTAGCAGCAGTAGCGAAGGAATCGCTCGATCGGTTTCAGTTAGCAGCCATCGATCGATCGCTCGGGTTCAGTAACGCGTAGCCTGCAGTGTAATCGCTCGGGTTCAGTTAGAGCCCAACGCCTCGCTCGGGTTCAGTTAGAGCCAACGCCTCGCACACATGCGTGTACATGTATGAGAGAAATGCGCATCGCTCGGCCCCCGACCTCCCACCGTAACCGGGAACTCCCCGAAATTTTCCTCGCCCTCGCTTCTACCATGGTTTTTTCCGTCATGGACGGCCAAAAGAATGTCATGTAGCTGCGTCTCCGGCCCGCCCAGGACGAAAAGCCCATTTTCTGTCATGATTTTTTGTCATAGAAGTAAGAGCCCACCACATCTATGATGATACCGGGTTTTGTCACAATTATCATCATAGAAGTGTCATATGTATGACAGAAAAAGAATTTGTTTGGCCCAAAATGTCACGGATGTGTCTTTTTTTGTAGTGACATTTTGAGACGTGGTTGTCATTGGCACGTCTTGTCGAAGCAGAGATTGTGCCCCCTTATCGCGGGATTCTCATCAATACGGGTATGGGTAACCCAACCGTGTCGTTTATACAGTCCTTGGGAGCAGGCGAATTTTGACGCGAGTGGGGTGGCGTTCAATATTCACTGCCCTTATAAGGAGATAAGATTCCTCCTTCTTCCCCCATGCCTTCTTCCTACCTTTCCGCTCTTGAGCTTCAGCGCCTGAGTTCTCATTTGTTTCCCACTCGAGAAAGCACTCAACCATGTCTGGATCCGGAGGTCAAGGCAAGTGGATGGCTTCCTCCGTCAAGGGCGAGGACATCGCCGAGCTTCAGGCAGCTGAGTACCTGGCGAAGGAAATCGCCCATCGTGTTCCAGCCCAAGGACAAATCATTCCCATGCCGAAGCCCGACAAGAGGGTAGTGCTCCTCCCCCATTTCCACCGCGGGCTAGGGTTTCCTATCCACCCTTCATCCGCGGGATAATGTTCTACTACGTGATAGACTTCCACGATCTATCCCCAAACTCCTTCCTCAATATCTCGGCGTTCATCATCGTGTGAGAGGCCTTCCTCCGCATCCAACCCCACTTCGGGCTGTGGCCCAAAACCTTTAACGTGAAGCCTAAGGT
The DNA here is from genome assembly GCF_018294505.1 of Triticum aestivum. Classification (NCBI taxonomy): domain Eukaryota; kingdom Viridiplantae; phylum Streptophyta; class Magnoliopsida; order Poales; family Poaceae; genus Triticum; species Triticum aestivum. Next base: position 311,733,413 of record NC_057803.1, read on the forward strand.
GGTGGATGGACAGCACGCAGAGTGCGGGGGCGCCATGGTGAGCAAGCTCACCAATGTCTTGGCCAAAAGGCACATTCATGGAGGCTGTCAAGGAATGGCAGAAACAATGGTTCTACATCACTGAACCCCGCTGTGCCACCTGGGCCGCGGCTGCCGCATTCAACTCCGGCGCTCCCGTGCGACAAACCTCCTGGGTCGAGAAGAGCCCGAACTGGTGTTCGTCAGACGAGTTGATTGCGCTGCAAACGTGCATTCACGACATGATCGATAGGGACATCAAGCTTGTCGACATAATCCAAGTGATGCTGGTACGCCGGATACTCCGCTGCCAGAGTTGAAGCCGCCCTCTATGAGATTTCAACCCGAAAAAGCACCACGCCTTGGAAAGGCTCTTCGAAACAGCTCACGAAGATGCCTGGAAGTTGCTCTTCAAGGGCAACGATATACTGCCGGCCACAGATTCGGACCGTGGTCATGACATAAATCACCTCCCCAATGAGGTATGTCATTTTGAACACATCCCCTACTTGCTTCTTTCAAGGGTGATATCTAAGATTTTATTATCATTGCTTTTTTAGTATTGGTTGAAGAAGGCGAAGCAGATCTGGAGTCTGACTCCCCTGCCCGAAGAACCAGTCATCCCGCATTTAGCGAAGATGCTGGAGCCGGCGCCTTATAAGGCGGCAGAGAAGAAGGCCACTGGGAAGGCCATGGGGGTCTGGAGTGGCCCCCGCCGCCGGGGTGCTTCGGATGCGACGTTCGAAGATAAGACCCGCTCCTCCGTCGTCGAAGACGGCGACGATGAAGAAGAGGAGGAGAACAACCCTCCCCCAGATGATGGGAGGAAGAAGAGGGCAGCCTCGGTGAATCTGGAGGTGGAGACGTCCAAGAAAGGGAAGAGCTCCCTTGCGGATAACACCGCGTGGGACGCCGATAGCAGTCCGAAGAGACGCCCCCTCACTAAGCCTCAGGCCGCATTGTAAATGCTAAAACCCATATCCACCCATGAACCAAATCTTTCTTCTTTGTTGCATTGATATAATCAGTTATGCTATTGCAGTCCAGCCCACAACAGTCCCCGGCGATCCTCATCACCAGGTTCGCTGGACTCAATGGCAATGGCCAGCGTTTCACCGCTGGCCACTCACTCCCCCGAGGCCAAGGGCGATGCGGAGGTGCTGTCCCGAAGGACTGTTCCCTGTGAGGGAGAGGCTCAGGAGGCGCCAGAAGGCGAAACCCCGTCGATGGACACCAAGGGAAGTCAATCCCCATGGAGACTAGTGGGGAGGGCCGTATTCAGTTAGGCCCTCAGCCGGACTCGATTCTGGAGTCCGGTGCGGCTCCGGGATCCGGCACGCAACCTCCTTCGAAGGAAGGGCGGTGCCTATTCCCCCAGTGACCCCTGTCCAACCAGGGACACTGAATAATCTGCTGGAAGCGCTGCGAGGCGCTTCCATTATGGATGAGCACCTTGTCCTTATGGGCACGGTAATTGAAAGGGTTCAGTCCGCCAAGAGAGGACTAACCGAAGCCTGCAGCACCCTGTTAACAGGTTTTGAGGTAAGCAGCGCAAAAAAAGGAGAAAATCCTAATATAGATAGTAGCCCCTGAGACACTATCCGGTGTTCGAAAAGAAAAAACCGGACAGGGGATCGATCTCCTATTACAGGAAACTAACTAAATTTGTCTGAAATGTATGCACAGGCGTCGCTGTTGGCCGCAGCCTCCCATACTTCCAAAGTCTTTGGACTGAAGAAGAAACTGGCGGAGGCCGAGAAGGAGCTAGGCCAGGTGAAGAGGCAGCTCCAGGAAAAACAAGGTAAGTAATAACCTATTATGGATTCGAAAAAGGGAAAATGATATGCAATGGCTGAGATACCATGATGTGAGCAGAGGCAACGACCGAGGTCGAGGCCCTGAAAGCGGCCCTGGTCGAAGCCGAGGGGAAGGTTGTCAAGGAGCAGGCCGCCCGTAAGAGGCTCAAGGCCCAGGTCAACGAAGTCCGACAGGAGCTCCAGGATGCGGTGATGAAGTGCGAGACCTTGGAGCACAATGCATCGGCTCAAGAGGCCGAACTTCCCAAGGCTCGTAAAAGTGCGGAGGTGGCCCGGATTGAAGACCAGGACACCCTCCATGAGATGCAGGAGGCCAGGAATATCGCGGCGGGTAACGCATTCAATATGAAAAGAAGGAGTGTGAAGAGGAAATTTCTTTTACTAACCCGGATTCGGAGTTCTCCAGGGGCCTTTGTTGATCTGCCACGCAGTGTGACTAACATTGCGGAGTTCTTCCAAGCCGAAGAAGGGAGCTCCATGGAGAAGCTATTCTGGTTGCAATATTGCGCACCAGAACATCTGGTTCCCTTCACCGAACAGCTAAAACAGCTGGTCGAGCTGCACAGGGTGGCTGAACTGGCCATGAAGGATATGATAATCCGGCTGTGGCCAGCCGAAGCTATTCCCAGCAGCTACTTCGGCCTCGTGAAGAAGCTGGTGGATGCCTATCCTCGGTTGGATGTCATCAAGCGGTCTGTCTGCATCGAGGGTGCGCGCCTGGCCTTCTCTTATTGCAAGGTCTGGTGGGCGAAGTTGGACACTGTCAAGCTAGCGATCAGGGGGGGGGGCGGAGGATAAGGAGCACCGCACACCTGAGCGATACTTCGGCGATGTCTTAGAGGGATCCCACATTGTTGCGGATCATTGTGCGAAGGACACCATCCTTGAATGAATGTATTCGAGCTCCCTCTGCCTTGTATGATGAAACAAAGTGTTTATGCAACATAATGCTTATTATGTTTTAAAATTTTTACTTTCTGTGTGGCCGTGTTGTATGAAATATGAGGGTTAACCAGTTGTCGGCTTCTGCCCCCATGTTGGTAGTACAGGGGTGTTCGGGATGGAATCTAAACAATCTTGATCCAATTAGATGTTCCTTGAAGGAGTTGTTTAGCACAACGAACCAGGCAACCAGACTATGCGGCTATCACACCCTCACTTAGCCATAGGAGTGCGACAATAAAAACATGGGCGCAGCCCCTAGTATCTGAACTAGAGTACTATAAGCGTCTGATCAGGAAGTACCAATCCTTCGCGTAATGCAACCTCCGAAGAGCTGACCAGCTCTCGCCGCATCATGACAGTCAGTTTTTGGCTTTCTCTACTGAGGTGCTCCTTTGGATAAACCAAGGCACAATCGTTGTAGTTCTCCCTTTACTACCTTAGCCCATATAGCGGAACGTAAGGTAGCAAGCACAGGAGCCGGGCAACCCAACTATTGACCAAAGACATGATTCGGAGCCAATACATATAATGCTAAATTTGGGGTGCCGAACTATACTTATAAAAAGTGTTTGGACTCTTGTTGCCTTAGTGTGGGGTGCTATGCAGCCCCTGGCGAACATGAAACATACCAAAGTGTACGGGTGCTACCTGATAGTGTTATCCACAGGGGAGCTGGAAAAAAAATAGAAAAGGTACGAAGGTAAGCAGCTGGAGTCCTACAGCTCCAGCCGCAAACTGTTCTCGTTGTAATTTAATTAGTACGTCAAGGTGCATTAATACAGGTAGTGCGATAAGCAACATGCTATTTGACATGCCAAAACCAAGGGAGAGCTGTATGTGGGCCCTAAAAAACAAGTAGAGTTATCGTTAATGGAATCACCTAAAAAGTCCCCCATATGTTTGTGTCTCTTGCCGTCTTGGTGTGTTTATCCTTCAAGAGGATTGATGACCAGACCATCAGATGGTGCCTATGGGATTGATACCTGAAAAGTAAACAAGTAAAAGTGAAAGTATGTGTGTATCCGATGTCGGTTGAGCCGTACTACGGACCACAAGCTAGCTATGCCTCCGTCAATGCCCATGGGATTTTGAGTGCGTAGTTATGTATGCGCGGCACGAATGCCACCACTTGATTGGAACTACGACGGAGGCCAGATTGCTAGTCGAACTCCTGACGAGCCGAGCTCTCCTGCTGCAGAATATTTCAGACACTCTTAACTGTGTCTGTGGGCTCCGCAGCCGAATTAAGGTTCTGCTTGAGAAGGTCGCTCTGTACTTCTGCTGCTAAGGCAGTTGTGTGCTCTTCTGTACGGAGGGAGCGTTCCATATTTCCATTGACTGTTATGACGCCGCATAGACCGAGCATCTTAAGCTTGAGATAAGCATAGTGTGGTACTGCGTTGAATCGAGCGAATGCACTTCGTCCGAGCAGTGCGTGATAGCCGCTGCGAAAGGGGACGATATCGAAGATTAACTCCTCGCTTCCGATGTTGTCCGGAAATCCGAAGACAACCTCTAGTGTGATTGAGCCCTACAGCGGACCTCTACACCTGGTATGACTCCTTTGAAGGTAGTCCTGGTGGGCTTGATCCGAGATGGGTTAATGCCCATTTTTCGCGCCGTGTCCTGATAGAGCAGATTGAGGCTGCTACCACCATCCATAAGGACGCGAGTCAGGTGGAACCCATCAATTATTGGGTCTAGGACCAGTGCGGCTGAGCCACCATGATGGATATTGGTCGGATGATCCCGGCGATCAAAGGTGATCGGGCATGACGACCATGGATTAAATTTTGGGGCGACTGGCTCTATCACGTAGATGTCCCTGAGCGCATGCTTGCGCTCCCTCTTGGGGATGTGGGTAGCATATATCATGTTCACTATTTTTACCTGAGGGGGAAACTACTTCTGTCCCCCTGTGTTCGGTTGCTGGGGCTCTTCGTCATTGTCCTCGATTTGCGATCCCTTTTCCCCTATTTTCAGTGTTTAATTTGTCATCCTGTTTAAAACCCCAACAATCTCTATTTGTATGATTGGATGGTTTGTCTGGGGTGCCATGGATGGAAAATATGATACCGTGTGCACATTGATCCAAATGATGCCCAATTACAAAGATCTCAAGCCAACGGAAGTCATTGGAAGAATTGTTGCTCATGAGATGTCACTCAAGGATAAGGAAGAGCTTCACAACGAGTCTAGTGGTGCTTACAAAGCCTCATGTGATGCTCCTACATCATCAAGTGAGAAACAAGCCTTCAATGAAGAATTGAGCCTAATGGTGAAGAACTTCAACAAGTTCTACAAGAGTAGAAGCAAGGAAAGAAGTTCCAAGTCAAGGTCTTACAATGACAAAAGATCTTTGAGTCGTGAACACAATTGCTACAATTGTGGAAGACCCGGACACTACTCCAATGAGTGTATGTCTCCCTACAAACGAAGAGAAGATTCACCCAAAAGGAGAAGTAGAAGAGAAGAATCACCACCAAGAGAAAGAAGGAGTAGAGATGATCATTATGAACAAAGAACATCACGGAGAAGCAATGATTCGGAAAGGAAGGACAAGTCATCAAGGAGCTAGAAAATGCGAAGACATCAAGGTATCCGGCTCCGACAACCACTCCGAGAGAAGTTATCACTCTGACTCTGAATATACTCAAGATGAAGGTGTTGCTGGTCTAGCACTTGTGTCAACCAACTCCTATGACATATTTGACTCACCAAATGAAGGAATTGGAAAATGCTTCATGGCTAAAGGCCCAAAGGTATCACACCCCGAGTATGTTCATTTCAATAGGGATGAAGATGATTTGCTAGGTGATGATGATTTACTTGTTGACAACTATAGTGATGAAAATTATGATGAACTTGCTATTAATCATGCTAATCGAGATAAAATGAATGATGATGATAAGAAAGAGATTGAGCGTCTAACTAAAGAGCTAAACACTCTTTAAGTTTGCTCATGAAACTACCTTGGAAAATCATCAAGAATTTTTAAAGACTCATAAGAAGTTACGCTTTGAAAAGCTCAACCTTGAGTAAGAGCAGGTTTGTTAAAAGCAATGGATGGTGATCTTCGCAAGAAAAGTTCTTCTTACATTTCCAAGCGTTTACTCTTGTCTACTTATATGCCACAAGTAAAATCTAGCAACAAGAGTAAGAAAGATTCTTCTTCTAATAGTAACAATAATCATGTTAAATCCAATGATATTGTTTCTAGTAGTTATCTTGATTCCACTAATGATTCTCTTAGCCAAGTTACACTTGAGCAAGAAAATAGCTTATTGAAGGGAATTATGGAGAAAGGTGTTTACAAGAGCCTTGCCGGGAGTAAGTAATTTGAGGAAATTGTACGCAAGCAAGGAAGGCACCAGAAGAATCAAGGTATTGGTTTTAAACGAAAGTTCAATGCAAATGGAGTTGAGTGGGAAGAAGATCAATACCCGAACACAAAGTTTGTTCCTCAACAAGAGAAGTATGATCCTACTTCTTTCCAAGGGACACAAGCTCAAGATGATCTTCCACCACAAGACCATAAGAAAAAGGGCAAGGACAAGCTTCAAGATGAGATTGATGTATTTGAAGAAGCTTCTAAGGCCTTGGTGAAGTGGGTTCCCAAGACTATATCAAGTTCTACTTCATCAAGTATGACTACAACTCCACAGTTTCCCATCAAGATGATGTGGATCCCGAAGAAGAAGAACTAGTGAGTTCTTGAGGGTGACTCCGCCAACATACTTCACTCATATTATTTTGGCGAGGACAATTGCAAACAACTTCCACATCTTGCACTAGTTCAATGAGTCACAAACCCTCTTGTTGGTAAGACAAGGGACAAGGTAACCTAATTCTTCCATGGACATCATATTGTGTGTATATCACTCTATGTCTATAGATATCCTTGTTTGTTCCTTGTGGGACTAACCCATGTAGGTATTGAAAGTGCAACTCACTCCAATGGATTGCTCCAAATGATCTACATCAACATTGAGCATCCACATCTACAACATCTACATGAGGTCATCATCAACAAAACCCAAGGTTAGTTCATCCCTCTTAGGGGGGATATCACATCTAGGGGGAGCTTTACTCTAACAATTGAGCTAAAGCAACTCAAATGGTGTGAATGTTGGGGAACGTAGTAATTTCAAAAAAATTCCTACGCACACGCAAGATCATGGTGATGCATAGCAACGAGAGGGGAGAGTGTTGTCTACGTACCCTCGTAGACCGAAGCGGAAGCGTTGATGCAACATAGAGGAAGTAGTCGTACGTCTTCCCGGTCCAACCGATCCAACCACCGTTACTCCGGCACCTCCGAGTTCTTGGCACACGTTCGGCTCGATGACGCTCCCCGGGCTCCGATCCAGCAAAGCTTCGGGGAGGAGTTCTGTCAGCACGACGGCGTGGTGACGATCTTGATGTTCAACCATCGCAGGGCTTCGCCTAAGCACCGCTACAATATGACCGAGGTGGAATATGGTGGAGGGGGGCATCGCACACGGCTAAGGAACGATCACGAAGATCAACTTGTGTGTCCTAGGGTGCCCCCTTGCCCCCGTATATAAAGGAGCCAAGGGGAGGGGGCGGCCGGCCAAGGAGGGCGCGCCAAGGGGGAGTCCTACTCCCACCGGGAGTAGGACTCCCTTCTTTCCTAGTTGTTGAAGGATAAGTGGGAAAGAGGAGGAAGAGGGAAAGGAAAGGGGGGAGCCGCCCCCCTCTCCTTGCCCTATTCGGACTAGGGAGGGGAGGGGCGCGCGGCCACCTCTTGCCTCCTTTCCTCTTCTCCCTTAGGGCCCATGTAGGCCCAATAACCCCCGAGGGGGTTCCGGTAACCCCCCGGTACTCCGGTAAAATCCTGATTTCACCCGGAACGATTCTGATATCCAAATATACGCTTCCAATATATCAATCTTTATGTCTCGGCCATTTCGAGACTCCTCGTCATGTCCATGATCACATTCGGGACTCCTAACAACCTTCGGTACATCAAAATACATAAACTCATAATGAAACTGTCATCGTAACATTAAGCGTGCGGACCCTACGGTTCGAGAACAATGTAGACATGACCGAGACACGTCTCCGGTCAATAACCAATAGCGGAACCTGGATGCTCATATTGGTTCCTACATATTCTACGAAGATCTTTATCGGTCAGACCGCATAACAACATACGTTGTTCCCTTTGTCATCGGTATGTTACTTGCCCGAGATTCGATCGTCGGTATCTCAATACCTAGTTCAGTCTTGTTACCGGCAAGTCTCTTTACTCATTCCGTAATACATCATCTCACAACTAACTCATTAGTTGCAATGCTTGCAAGGCTTATGTGATGTGCATTACCGAGAGGGCCCAGAGATACCTCTCCGACAATCGGAGTGACAAATCCTAATCTCGAAATACGCCAACCCAACATGTACCTTTGGAGACACCTGTAGAGCACCTTTATAATCACCCAGTTACGTTGTGACGTTTGGTAGCACATAAAGTGTTCCTCCGGCAAACGGGAGTTGCATAATCTCATAGTCATAGGAACATGTATAAGTCATGAAGAAAGCAATAGCAACATACTAAACGATCGGGTGCTAAGCTAATGGAATGGGTCATGTCAATCAGATCATTCACCTAATGATGTGATCCCGTTAATCAAATAACAACTCTTTGTCCATGGTTAGGAAACATAACCATCTTTGATTAACGAGCTAGTCAAGTAGAGGCATACTAGTGACACTCTGTTTGTCTATGTATTCACACATGTATTATGTTTCCGGTTGATACAATTCTAGCATGAATAATAAACATTTATCATGGAAATAAATAATAACTTTATTATTGCCTCTAGGGAATATTTCCTTCAGTCTGCCACTTGCACTAGAGTCAATAATCTAGATTACACAGTAATGATTCTAACACCCATGGAGCCTTGGTGTTGATCATGTTTTGTTCGTGGAAGAGGCTTAGTCAACGGGTCTGCTACATTCAGATCCGTATGTATCTTGCAAATCTCTATGTCTCCCACCTGGACTAGATCCCGGATGGAATTGAAGCGTCTCTTGATGTGCTTGGTTCTCTTGTGAAATCTGGATTCCTTTGCCAAGGCAATTGCACTAGTATTGTCACAAAAGATTTTCATTGGACCCGATGCACTAGGTATGACACCTAGATCGGATATGAACTCCTTCATCCAGACTCCTTCATTTGCTGCTTCCGAAGCAGCTATGTATTCCGCTTCACACGTAGATCCCACCACGACGCTTTGTTTAGAACTCCACCAACTGACAGCTCCACCGTTTAATGTAAACACGTATCCGGTTTGCGATTTAGAATCGTCCGAATCAGTGTCAAATCTTGCATCAACATAACCATTTACGATGAGCTCTTTGTCACCTCCATAAACGAGAAACATATCCTTAGTCCTTTTCAGGTATTTCAGGATGTTCTTGACCGCTGTCCAGTGATCCACTCCTGGATTACTTTGGTACCTCCCTGCTAGACTTATAGCAAGGCACACATCAGGTCTGGTACACAGCATTGCATACATGATAGAGCCTATGGCTGAAGCATAGGGAACATCTTTCATTTTCTCTCTATCTTCTGAAGTGGTCGGGCATTGAGTCTTACTCAACTTCACACCTTGTAACATAGGCAAGAACCCTTTCTTTGCTTGATCCATTTTGAACTTCTTCAAAACTTTGTCAAGGTATGTGCTTTGTGAAAGTCCAATTAAGCGTCTTGATCTATCTCTATAGTTCTTAATGCCTAATATGTAAGCAGCTTCACCGAGGTCTTTCATTGAAAAACTCTTATTCAAGTATCCCTTTATGCTATCCAGAAATTCTATATCATTTCCAATTAGTAATATGTCATCCACATATAATATCAGAAATGCTACAGAGCTCCCACTCACTTTCTTGTAAATACAGGCTTCTCCAAATGTCTGTATAAAACCAAATGCTTTGATCACACTATCAAAGCGTTTATTCCAACTCTGAGAGGCTTGCACCAGTCCATAAATGGATCGCTGGAGCTTGCACACTTTGTTAGCTCCCTTTGGATCGACAAAACCTTCTGGTTGCATCATGTACAACTCTTCTTCCAGAAATCCATTCAGGAATGCAGTTTTGACATCCATTTGCCAAAATTTCATAATCATAAAATGCGGCAATTGCTAACATGATTCGGACAGACTTAAGCATCGCTACGGGTGAGAAGATCTCATCGTAGTCAATCCCTTGAACTTGTCGAAAACCTTTTGCAACAAGTCGAGCTTTGTAGACAGTAACATTACCGTCATCGTCAGTCTTCTTCTTGAAGATCCATTTATTCTCAATTGCTTGCCGATCATCGGGCAAGTCAACCAAAGTCCACATTTTGTTCTCATACATGGATCCCATCTCAGATTTCATGGCTTCAAGCCATTTCGCGGAATCTGGGCTCACCATCGCTTCTTCATAGTTCGTAGGTTCATCATGATCTAGTAGCATGACTTCCAGAACAGGATTACCATACCACTCTGTTGCGGATCTTACTTTGTTTGATCTATGAGGTTCAGTAGCAACTTGATCTGAAGTTCTTTGATCAGCATCATTAACTTCCTCACTAATTGGTTTAGGTGTCGCAGAAACCGGTTTCTGTGATGTACTACTTTCCAATAAGGGAACAGGTACAATTACCTCATCAAGTTCTACTTTCCTCCCACTCACTTCTTTCGAGAGAAACTCCTTCTCTAGAAAGGATCCATTTTTAGCAACGAATGTCTTGCCTTCGGATCTGTGATAGAAGGTGTACCCAACAGTCTCCTTTGGGTATCCTATGAAGACACATTTCTCCGATTTGGGTTCGAGCTTATCAGGTTGAAGCTTTTTCACATAAGCATCACAGCCCCAAACTTTAAGAAACGACAACTTTGGTTTCTTGCCAAACCATAGTTCATAAGGCGTCGTCTCAACGGATTTTGATGGTGCCCTATTTAACGTGAATCCGGCCATCTCTAAAGCATAACCCCAAAACGATAGCGGTAAATCTGAAAGAGACATCATAGATCGCACCATATCAAGTAAAGTATGATTACGACGTTCGGACACACCATTACGTTGTGGTGTTTCGGGTGGCGTGAGCTGTGAAATTATTCCGCATTATTTCAAATGTAGACCAATCTCGTAACTCAAATATTCTCCTCCACGATCAGATCGTAGAAACTTTATTTTCTTGTTACGATGATTTTCAACTTCACTCTAAAATTCTTTGAACTTTTCAAATGTTTCAGACTTATGCTTCATTAAGTAGATATACCCATATCTGCTTAAATCATCTATGAAGTTGAGAAAATAACGATATCCGCCACGAGCCTCAACATTCATCGGACCACATACATCTGTATGTATGATTTCCAACAAATCTGTTGCTCTCTCCATAGTACTGGAGAATGGTGTTTTAGTCATCTTGCCCATGAGGCAGGGTTCGCAAGTACCAAGTGATTCATAATCAAGTGGTTCCAAAAGTCCATCAGTATGGAGTTTCTTCATGTGCTTTACACCGATATGACCTAAACGGTAGTGCCACAAATAAGTTGCACTATCATTATTAACTCTACATCTTTTGGCTTCAACACTATGAATATGTGTATCACTTCTATCGAGATTCATCAAAAATAGACCACTCTTCAAGGGTGCATGACCATAAAAGATATTACTCATATAAATAGAACAACCATTATTCTCTTATTTAAATGAATAACCGTCTCGCATCAAACAAGATCCAGATATAATGTTCATGCTCAACGCTGGCACCAAATAACAATTATTTAGGTCTAATACTAATCCCGAAGGTAGATGTAGAGGTAGCGTGCCGACCGCGATCACATCGACTTTGGAACCATTTCCCACGCGCATCGTCACCTCGTCCTTTGCCAGTGTTCGCTTAATCCGTAGTCCCTGTTTCGAGTTGCAAATATTAGCAACAGAACCAGTATCAAATACCCAGGTGCTACTGTGAGCTCTAGTAAGGTACACATCAATAACATGTATATCACGTATACCTTTGTTCACCTTGCCATCCTTCTTATCCGCCAAATACTTGGGGCAGTTCCGCTTCCAGTGACCAGTCTGCTTGCAGTAGAAGCACTTAGTTTCAGGCTTAGGTCCAGACTAGGTTTTCTTCTCCTCAGCAACAACTTGCTTGCTGTTCTTCTTGAAGTTCCCCTTCTTCTTCCCTTTGCCCTTTTTCTTGAAACTAGTGGTCTTGTTGACCATCAACACTTGATGCTCCTTCTTGATTTCTACCTCCGTAGCCTTTAGCATTGCGAAGAGCTCGAGAATTGTCTTATCCATCCCTTGCATATTATAGTTCATCACGAAGATCTTGTACCTTGGTGGAAGTCATTGGAGAATTCTGTCAATGATGCTATCATCCGGAAGATTAACTCCCAGTTGAATCAAGTGATTACAATACCCAGACATCTTGAGTATATGCTCACTGACAGAACTATTCTCCTCCATCTTGCAGCTATAGAATTTATTGGAGACTTCATATCTATCAATCCGGGCATTCTGCTGGAATATTAACTCCAACTCCTGGAACATCTCATATGCCCCATGACGTTCAAAACATCGTTGAAATCCCGGTTCTAAGCCGTAAAGCATGGCACATTGAACTATCGAGTAGTCATCAGCTTTGCTCTGCCAGACGTTCTTAACATCGTCAGTTGCATCAGCAGCAGGCCTGGCACCCAGCGGTGCTTCCAGGACGTAACTCTTCTATGCAGCAATGAGGATAATCCTCAAGTTACGGACCCAGTCTGTGTAATTGCTACCATCATCTTTCAACTTTGCTTTCTCAAGGAACGCATTAAAATTCAACGGAACACAAGCACGGGCCATCTACCTACAATCAACATAAACAAGCAAGATACTATCAGGGACTAAGTTCATGATAAATTTAAGTTCAATTAATCATATTACTTAAGAACTCCCACTTAGATAGACATCCCTCTAATCATCTAAGTGATCACGTGATCCAAATCAACTAAACCATAACCGATCATCACGTGAAATGGAGTAGTTTTCAATGGTGAACATCGCTATGTTGATCATATCTACTATATGATTCACGCTCGACCTTTTGGTCTCAGTGTTCCGAGGCCATATCTGCATATGCTAGGCTCGTCAAGTTTAACCTGAGTATTCTGCGTGTGCAAAACTGGCTTGCACCCATTGTAGATGGACGTAGAGCTTATCACACCCGATCATCACGTGGTGTCTGGGCACGACAAACTTTGGCAACGGTGCATACTCAGGGAGAACACTTTTTATCTTGAAATTTAGTGAGAGATCATCTTATAATGCTACCATCAATCAAAGCAAGATAAGATGCATAAAAGATAAACATCACATGCAATCAATATAAGTGATATGATATGGCCATCATCATCTTGTGCTTGTGATCTCCATCTCCGAAGCACCGTCATGATCACCATCGTCACCGGCGCGACACCTTGATCTCCATCGTAGCATCGTTGTCGTCTCGCCAATCTTATGCTTCTACGACTATCGCTACCGCTTAGTGATAAAGTAAAGCATTACAGGGCGATTGCATTGCATACAATAAAGCGACAACCATATGGCTCCTGCCAGTTGCCGATAACTTGGTTACAAAACATGATCATCTCATACAATAAAATTTAGCATCATGCCTTGACCATATCACATCACAACATGCCCTGCAAAAACAAGTTACACGTCCTCTACTTTGTTTGTTGCAAGTTTTTACGTGGCTGCTACGGGCTTAATCAAGAACCAATCTTACCTACACATCAAAACCACAACGATAGTTTGTCAAGTTGGTGCTGTTTTAACCTTCGCAAGGACCGGGCGTAGCCATACTCGATTCAACTAAAGTTGGAGAAACTGACACCCACTAGCCACCTGTGTGCAAAGCACGACGGTAGAACCAGTCTCGCGTAAGCGTACGCGTAATGTCGGTCCGGGCCGCTTCATCCAACAATAACGCCGAACCAAAGTATGACATGCTGGTAAGCAGTATGATTTATATCGCCCACAACTCACTTGTGTTATACTCGTGCATATAACATCAAACCATAAAACCTAGGCTCGGATGCCACTGTTGGGGAACGTAGTAATTTCAAAAAAATTCCTATGCACACGCAAGATCATGGTGATGCGTAGCAACGAGAGGGGAGATTTGTGTCTACGTACCCTCGTAGACCGAAGCGGAAGCATTGACGCAACATAGAGGAAGTAGTTGTACGTCTTCCCAGTCCAACCGATCCAAGCACCGTTACTCCGGCACCTCCAGACAAGTGTTAATTTTGGTAAACAGATTTCAGACTTAGTGAAATTAACACTTGTCTGGAATTTCAGATCAGGTAGCACACTTTGGAGCATGAAAACTATATGCTACAGGACCTGAACATGGCAAAGTAAAGCATGGCATGGAGCTACTCAAAGGGCTTAACAAAGGTCCCTTAGTTACCTTGAGCCAAAAGGGATCAGAAAATACAATTGCAAGCATGTGAACATGGCAAAAACATAATCAGATCACAGACTTAGTGAAAAACTGGAGCATGCAAATCAGATATCAAGTAGGCATGTTTACGAGCTCAATTCACTCACTACAGAGCATGCCATCACAATCTAAGCATACACCCATCAAGAATACACATTATACAAGCTAGACATGGCAAGAACAATAGCGTAGCATGCACGGATCAACTACAACATCCTCGGCAAAATCGCTAACAAGTAAACAATCTGCCCAGATTCACGAAATGACAAAAGTAGAGCTTGATTGACTCAAGCTAGGGTGCTCCATAATTGCAAAAAAAGATATGGATGGATAGAGCACTACAAGATTAACAAAACATACTTACTGATCATCCTCAAAAGAGGCACGGATCACTAGGAAACAACATGAACATATGGCATATTGAAATAGACAGATCAAGGACTTAGTGGAAAAGCTAAGTCCCTGAAATCAGCATTAACGATTGCACCACTTTGCAAGCTTGTTCTAGTCACCACACACATCACAAAAATACATGGGTTGCACCTCTGGATAGATGGCAAAACATATAACAAAACTCATGTAGAGCTCAGGGGCATATCATGCACACAATAATCATGGCAAAAATGACAAATATCTAATTGGAGCAGCAGATCTGACAATTATCTCAAATAGCACTCTTCCAACAGCATTTCGGGCATTAAGATGAACTCAAATGAAAATGATGTGCTCTTTGAGGCGAACATTTTGATATGCTATATGCCCAAAACGGAGCTACGGATGCAAAGTTACGATGCGATGAACAAGGGCAAAATATTAGGGTTTCGGGGATAAAAAGTCGACCGATCCAAGATTCGGATCCAGATCTGGCCGCACGGATAACGAGGTTTGCCGGGGACTTAAAGCTCGCCCGAGATGAAGTCGGCCGCCGGAGGAAAAGGTCGGCGCGGGGGCGGAGACGGAGATGGTCGGAGCTTCCCGGGCGTGCGGTGGCGAGGAGCGCGGGCGGGGCAACGCGCCGGTGCGGCGGCCGGTGGCCGGGCGAGGCGGCGATGGGACTTGCCGGCGTCAGGGAAGGAGAAGGGCGCGGGCAGCGCCGGATCTGGCCCGCGGGAGGCGGCGGCTCGGGCCGGGCGGCCCTGCCTGGGCCCGGGCGGGCCGGCGAGTTGGGCGCGGGCGCTGGACACTCCCGGGGCGACAGGTGGCGGCGGTGGGACGAAGCGGACGCGTCCGGCCGGACAGAAAAATGTCCGCCGGCGCGTGGAGACGAAGGGGACTAGGGTTTCGGGGGGAGGAGAAGGGGAATTTCGGAGGGGGTTCTTTATATAGGCATAGGAGAGGAGAGTCCAAATGAGGTATGGTTTTCGGCCACGCGATCGTGATCGAACGCTCTAGATGATGGGGAGGGTTTTGGTGGGTTTGTGGCCAAAATGGAGGGGTGTTGGGCTGCAACACACACGAGGCCTTCTCGGTCCCTCGGTTAACGGTTGGAGCATCAAACGAAGTCCAAATGGTACGAAACTTGACAGGCGGTCTACTGGTAGTAAACCAAGGCCGCTTTGCAAGTCTCGGTCCAATCCGGAAATGTTTAATCCCCATACACGAAAGAAAGGTAGAAATGACCACCGGAGGAGAACGGAGCGCCGGAATGCAAAACGGACAACGGGGAAAATACTCGGATGCATGAGATGAACACATATGCAAATGCAATGCACATGATGACATGATATGAGATGCATGACAATGACAACAACACACGAAGACAAAAACCCGAACCCGAGAAAATAAAATAACTTAACGCCGGAAACGGCGAGAGTTGGAGTACATATTGGGTAAATCATATCCGGGGTGTTACATCATCAGTCTCAACAAACACACCGCAAAAAGAAGATTACATCGAATAGTTCTCCACAAGAGAGGGGGAGAACATTGTATTGAGATCCAAAAAAAGAGAAGAAGCCATCTAGCTAGTAACTATGGACCCGTAGGTCTGAGGTAAACTACTCACACTTCATTGGAGGGGCTATGGTGTTGATGTAGAAGCCCTTCGTGATCAATGCCCCCTCCGGCGGAGCTCCGGAACAGGCCCCAAGATGGGATCTCGTGGATACAGAAAGTTACGGCAGTGGAATTGGGGTTTTGGCTCCGTATCTGATCGTTTTGGGGTATGTAGGTATATATAGGAGGAAGGAGTACGTCGGTGGCGCAACAGGGGGCCCACGAGGGTGGAGGGCGCCCCTGGGGGGTAGGCCCGCCCCCTACCTCATGGCCTCCTCTTCTGTGTCTTGACGTAGGGTCCAACTCTCCTGGGTCTTGTTTGTTGAGAAAATCACATTCCCGAAGGTTTTATTCCGTTTGGACTCCGTTTGGTATTCCTTTTCTTCGAAACCCCAAAACAGGCAAAAAAACAACAATTCTGGGCTGGGCCTCCGGTTAATAGGTTAGTCCCAAAAATAATATAAAAGTGGATAATAAAGCCCAATAATGTCCAAAACAGTAGATAATATAGCATGGAGCAATCAAAAATTATAGATACATTGGAGACGTATCAAGCATCCCCAAGCTTAATTCCTGCTCGTCCTCGAGTAGGTAAATGATATAAACAGAATTTTTGATGCGGAGTGCTACCTGGCATAATTTTAATGTAATTCTTCTTAATTGTGGTATGAATATTCAGATCCGAAAGATTCAAGATAAAAGTTTAATATTGACATAAAAATAATAATACTTCAAGCATACTAACAAAGCAATCATGTCTTCTCAAAATAACATGGCTAAAGAAAGTTATCCCTACAAAATCATATAGTCTGGCTATGCTCCATCTTCACCACACAAAATATTTAAATCATGCGCAACCCCAATGACAAGCCAAGCAATTGTTTCATACTTTTGGTGTTCTCAAACTTTTTCAATCTTCACGCAATACATGAGTGTGAGCCATGGACATAGCACTATAGGTGGAATAGAATGGTGGTTGTGGAGAAGACAAAAAGGGAGAAGATAGTCTCACATCAACTAGGCGTATCAATGGGCTATGGAGATGCCCATCAATAGATATCAATGTGAGTGAGTAGGTATTGCCATGCAACGGATGCACTAGAGCTATAAGTATATGAAAGCTCAACAAAAGAAACTAAGTGAGTGTGCATCCAACTTGCTTGCTCATGAAGACCTAGGGCATTTTGAGGAAGCCCATCATTGGAATATACAAGACAAGTTCTATAATGAAAAATTCCCACTAGTATATGAAGGTGATAACATAGTAGACTCTCTATCATGAATATCATGGTGCTACTTTGAAGCACAAGTGTGGTAAAAGGATAGTAACATTGTCCCTTCTCTCTTTTTCTCTCATTTTTTTCTTTTTTAGTTGGGCCTTTTCTTCTTTTTTTATGGCCTCTTTTCTTCCTTTTTTTATTTTTCGTCCGGAGTCTCATCTCGACTTGTGGAGGAATCATAGTCTCCATCGTCCTTTCCTCACTGCGACAATGCTCTAATAATGATGATCATCACACTTTTATTTTTCTTACAACTCAACAATTACAACTCGATACATAGAACAAAATATGACTCTATATGAATTCCTCCGGCGGTGTATCGAGATATGCAACGAATCAAGAGTGACACGTATGAAAGAATTATGAATGGTAGCTTTGCCACAAATACGATGTCAACTACATGATCATGTTAAGAAATATGACAATGATGAAGTGTGTCATAATAAACGGAACGGTGGAAAGTTGCATGGTAATATATCTCGGAATGGCTATGGAAATGCCATAATAGGTAGGAATGGTGGCTGCTTTGAGGAAGGTATATGGTGGGTGTATGATACCGGCGAAAGGTGCGCGGTATTAGAGAGGCTAGCAAAGGTGGAAGGGTGAGAAAAGTGTGTATAATCCATGGACTCAACATTAGTCATAAAGAACTCATATACTTACTGCAAAAATCTACAAGTTATCAAAGCAAAGTATTGCGTGCATGCTCCTAGGGGGATAGATTGGTAGGAAAAGACCATCGCTCGTCCCCGACCGCCACTCATAAGGAATACAATCAAAAAATAAATCATGCTCCGACTTCATCACACAACGGTTCACCATACGTGCATGCTATGGGAATCACAAAATTTAACACAAGTATTTCTCAAATTCACAACTACTCAACTAGCACAACTTTAATATCACCATCTTCATATCTCAAAACAATTATAAAGCATCAAACTTCTCATAGTATTCAACACACTCATAAGGAAGTTCTTTTACTATTCTTGAATACCAAGCATATTGGAATTATTTAAGCAAATTACCATGCTATTTAAGACTCTCAAAATGATATAAGTGAATCATGAGAGATCAATAGTTGCTATAAAACAAATCCACCATCGTGCTCTAAAAAGATATAAGTAAAGTACTAGAGCAAAACTATATAACTCAAATGATATAAGTGAAGCACATAGAGTATTCTAACAAATTCCAAATCATGTATGGCTCTCTCAAAAGGTTTGAACAGCAAGGATGATTGTGGTAAACTAAAAAGCGAAGACTCAAATCATACAAGACGCTCCAAGCAAAACACATATCATGTGGTGAATCAAAATATAGCTCCAAGTAAAGTTACCGATAGAAGAAGACGAAAGAGGGGATGCCTTCCGGGGCATCCCCAAGCTTTGGCTTTTAGGTGTCCTTAGATTATCTTGGGGGTACCATGGGAATCCCCAAGCTTAAGCTCTTGCCACTCCTTGTTCCATAACCCATCAAATCTTTACCCAAAACTTGAAAACTTCACAACACAAAACTTAAAGTAGGAAATCTCGTGAGCTCCGTTAGCGAAAGAAAACAAAAGACCACTTCAAGGTACTGTAATGAGATCATTCTTTATTTATATTTGTGTTATGCATACTGTATTCCAACTTCTCTATGGTTTATTAACTATTTTACTGGCCATAGATTCATCAAAATAAGCAAACAACACACGAAAAACAGAATCTGTCAAAAACAGAACAGTCTGTAGTAATCTGTAACTAGCGCAATATCTGGAACCCCAAAAATTCTAAAATAAATTGCTGGACGTGAGGAATTTATCTATTAATCATCTTCAAAAAGAATTAACTAAATGTAACTTTCCAAATATAAATGGCAGCAGTTCTCGTGAGCGCTAAAGTTTCTGTTTTTTACAGCAAGTGTAACAAGACTTTCCCCAAGTCTTCCCAATGGTTCTACTTGGCACAAACACTAATTAAACACAAAAAACACAAAAATACACAACCAAAACAGAGTATGGATAAATTATTTATTACTAAACAGGAGCAAAAAGCAAGGAATAAAAATAAAGTTGGGTTGCCTCCCAACAAGCGCTATCGTTTAACGCCCCTAGCTAGGCATAATAAGCAAGGATAGATCTAGGTATTGCCATCTTTGATAGGTAATTATTCAATGAGGCATCTACCATCTTTAGGAATTTCTTTCTTTTTATTGATTATCAAACTTTTAGGCACAAGATCGAAAAATTCATTTGTAACAAATGGTTCCTTAATGATAGCAAAAAGATTGGGATGAATACTTATAGATTTGAGATCCGCAGTTTCCTTACTAGAGGATCCACCCTTATTTTTAGGAACATACATAAGCTTGGCAATTTTAGCGGGAGGACTTGGAGTATTCTTTACAGAAGAAAAAGCGGTTCCCAAGTTGGTAATAATATCCTCAAGTTTATCGATCCTAGTGGAATCATGATTTAATTTCTCATTAACTATGGGTTCCTTCTCTTTAATATTTTTCAAAGTGACTCCTACTTTAGATCCATATTGAGAGATTCGGTTGTGGATCTTTTTATCCAAATTTTCAATTAACTCTATGGTAGCAACTTTATTTTCAATAATTTCAAGCCTTTGCATTACATGCTCCAAAGTTAATACGGTTGCGTTAACCAAAAGAGGGGGTGAGCCAAACAAATCTATCATAGAATTATAAGAATCAAAAGTATGGCTACCCAAGAAGTTCCCTCCGGTAATAGTATCAAGGATATATCTGTGCCAGGGAGTTATGCCTACATAAAAATTGCGAAGAAGAACGGAAGTAGATTGCTTCCTGGTAGATCTATTTTGAGCATTGCAAATTCTATACCAAGCATCTTTTAGATTTTCTCCCTCCCTTTGCTTAAAATTTAGAATTTCACTCTCGAGAGACAACGGAGAAGATAAGGGACTAGCCATAACGACAAGCAAACGAACTAACACACAAGAAAACAAAAAGCAAGCGGGCAAAAAGAGGCAAATAGAGAAAGAGAGGGAGGATAGAGAGAGAGGGCGAATAAAACGGCAAGGGTGAAGTGGGGGAGAGGAAAATGAGAGGCAAATGGCAAATAATGTAATGCAGGAGATAAGGCTATGTGACGGGTACTTGGTATATTGACTTTTGCATAGACCTCCCTGGCAACGGCGCCAAAAATCCTTCTTGCTACCTCTTGAGCACTGCGTTGGTTTTCCCCGAAGAGGAAGGGATGATGCAGCAAAGTAGCGTAAGTATTTCCCTCAGTTTTTGAGAACCAAGGTATCAATCCAATAGGAGGCTACGCGCGAGTCCCTCGTACCTGCACAAAACAAATAAATCCTCGCAACCAACACGGATAGGGGTTGTCAATCCCTACACGGCCACTTACGAGAGTGAGATCTGATAGATATGATAAGATAATATTTTTGGTATTTTTATGATAAAGATGCAAAGTAAAATAAAGGCAAAGTAAAAAAGCAAAGGAAATAACTAAGTAATAGGATATTAATATGATGAAGATAGACCCGGGGCCATAGGTTTCACTAGTGGCTTCTCTCGAGAGCATAAGTATTCTACGGTGGGTGAACAAATTACTGTTGAGCAATTGACAGTATTGAGCATAGTTATGAGAATATCTAGGTATGATCATGTATATAGGCATCACGTCCGAGACAAGTAGACCGACTCTTGCCTGCATCTACTACTATTACTCCACTCATCGACTGCTATCCGGCATGCATCTAGAGTATTAAGTTAAAAACAGAGTAACGCCTTAAGCAAGATGACATGATGTAGAGGGATAAACTCGTGCAATATGATGAAAACCCCATCTTGTTATCCTCGATGGCAACAATACAATACGTGCCTTGCTACCCCTGCTGTCACTGGGAAAGGACACCGCAAGATTGAACTCAAAGCTAAGCACTTCTCCCATTGCAAGAAAGATCAATCTAGTAGGCCAAACCAAACTGATAATTCGAAGAGACTTGCAAAGATAACCAATCATACATAAAAGAATTCGGAGAAGATTCAAATATTGTTCATAGATAGACTTGATCATAAACCCACAATTCATCGATCTCAACAAACACACCACAAAAACAAGATTACATCGAATAGTTCTCCACAAGAGAGGGGGAGAACATTGTATTGAGATCCAAAAAGAGAGAAGAAGCCATCTAGCTACTAACTATGGACCCGTAGGTCTGAGGTAAACTACTCACACTTCATCGGAGGGGCTATGGGTGTTGATGTAGAGGCCCTCCATGATCGATGCACCCTCCGACGGAGCTCTGGAACAGGCCCCAAGATGGGATCTCGTGGATACAGAAAGTTACGGCAGTGGAATTAGGGTTTTGGCTCCGTATCTGGTCGTTTGGGGGTACGTAGGTATATATAGGAGGAAGGAGTACGTCGGTGGAGCAACAGGGGGCCACGAGGGTGGAGGGCGCTCCTGGGGGGTAGGCGCGCCCCCTACCTCGTGGCCTCCTCTTTTGTGTCTTGACGTAGGGTCCAAGTCTCCTCGATCTTGTTCGTTGAGAAAATCACGTTCCCGAAGGTTTCATTCCGTTTGCACTCCATTTGGTATTCCTTTTCTTTGAAAGCCTAACACAGGCAAAAACAGCAATTCTGCGCTGGGCCTCCGGTTAATAGGTTAGTCCCAAAAATAATATAAAAGTGGATAATAAAGCCCAATAGTGTCCAAAACAGTACATAATATAGCATGGAGCAATCAAAAATTATAGATACGTTGGAGACGTATCAGAGAGGGTCAAGAAGACCACTGCCAGAGTCATTGGGAGATCCTCTATAATGAGGGATCTAACTGAAGAAGATGCAGATGAGGAGGATGTTGCACCAGCAGCCAAGTCCCAAAAGCTTATGGGGGACGCTATTAAGTCAGGGGCTACTACTTCAAAGCCCCAAACTGCCCCCAAAGCTGCTGCTCAAGCTCAAAAGACTTCTAAACCCAAGAGAAGAACAAGCAACATTCTAGCTAAAGAGAAGAACAAGGCCCAGTGCCTGAAGTTGAAGAAGAAGATACTGAAGTCCAAGTACTAAGAAAGCTTAAACCAAAAATTCTATATCATAATGACAGTCATCCATTGGCAGAGGATATGAACATCAGGAAGGATGCAGGTCTGAGACTGTGGAGAAAGTCTAATCCCTATGCTGTGAGGAGAAAGACTGCTCTGGACTATAGGTTCCACACCAAAGAACAACAAAATTTCTATGAGACCATTCTGCTGGACAAGAAGCCAATAGTCTGTGATATGAAAGGGGTTGATTGAGAATTCATTGATGAGAATGAAGACTATTTTCCCGATGTACATGAGAGCTTCAGATCATGTGGTGTTGATAAGTTTATGGTTCAAGAGTTGACCAAGTGGAATGATGAACTCATCATGCAATTCTACTCCACTGCTCATTTCTATCCATGTGGTAGGATTGTATGGTTGTCTGAGGGTACAAGGTACCAGTGAACTGTTGATGAGTGCGCCAAGTTGATAAATGCCCCTGAAGAGCATGAGGATGATTTGGATGTGTATGCCAAGAAGAATAAAGAACACAACTCTATGGCCAACATGTACAAAGAGATCCCAGACAAAGCTTTGGAAACACACAAGCTTGGATTTGTACATTACTTGTTGCCTCGTCTAGCAACAATCAACACAATGTTGAGTCATAAATTGTTGCCCAAATCTGGAGATCACAAGATGATCAAAGGCCATTCAATCAACTTGCTGCAGATATTTGATGTGGCTCAAAAATTCAAGGTCATGAGTCTGATTGTTGGGACAATAAAGAGGACAGTTGTTGATCAAAAAGATCGTGTGGGTATGCTCCACACATTCAGGTGTTCATCAACTTCAAGATGGGCACAGGCACTTATTTTTTGGACAAGGAGAACTTAACCTTGAGACCAGAATTTGAGGATAACACAATTGTGATGAATGAGAATGATCCTACATCAGCGCAGGCACAAGGGAAGAGAGGAAAAGCAAAGGCTGAGAAGGCTGCAAAAATGCCAAGTGTTGAGGAGGCATCTCAAGTGTTTCTGATGTCAAAACAAGATCAACTTGCATATCTAATTGAAGCAACTTTGAGGATTGAGAAGGGCTTGTCCATCCTGAACAAGAATCAGCAGTGCTTGGAGAGGATCATAGAGACCAAATTTTATGATCTTGATCTTAAAGTAACTGAGATGTAGTTAGCTATTGAGCAGCTCCAGGAGGAAGCAGAGGAGAGGAAAGGGCAGGTTACTACAGATGCTTTTCAGAGAGTGCCCAAAGGTCAGAGATCTACTGCAGTGCCAGTGCCTGACACTAGAGCAACTACTTCAGCACCAGCAGCAACAGCTTCAGTGCCACCTCCAGTTGCCACTCCACCAGCTCCAACAACATCTACTGATGCCTTCATCCTTGGAGTCCTCTCTACACCACCTCCCGAAGATGAAGCCCAGAGAGACGCATAGCACTATGCATTTTCAAACTTTTTGATAACTTGTTGCCAAAGGGGGAGAAATGTATAGATCATAGGCTTCTAGAGAGAGAGTGTTGTGTTTTTCTTCTTTGTCTTTCTTGCTATTTGGTTGATACTTTTTGTGTGTGCTTGTTTGGTACTCTTTATGTCTATGTGTGAGATACTTGTACGATCATGTGTTTGATCATATTCAACTTTAATGCTTGCTTGGATGATATTATCTTTGCTATCTCATATATGATCATTCACTTTGCTTGGTGATGAGTGCATGTTTTAATTCCTATCATTTTGAGCACTCCACCAAGATGTATGTGACATGGAAGAGTAACCCATGATCATAATCGGTTGTGCATTTGCATTCAAACGCAAATTTCAAATAATGCACAAATTTAGGGGGAGCTCTTACTTATCACATACTTCTCAAAGTGGTGATGTATTTCAGTCTTGTTATCAATTGTCGAAGCTTTGATCTACATGTTGTCATCAATTACCAAAAAGGGGGAGATTGAAAGTGCAAC
Source organism: Triticum aestivum (assembly GCF_018294505.1). Taxonomy (NCBI): domain Eukaryota; kingdom Viridiplantae; phylum Streptophyta; class Magnoliopsida; order Poales; family Poaceae; genus Triticum; species Triticum aestivum. Next base: position 311,757,987 of record NC_057803.1, read on the forward strand.
TAGCCCTAGGTGGTTTTGGTAATTACTAACAACATATAGCTCATTGACCTAATGCTATTTCAAGATGATTATTTGAGAAAGTTCAATGATTGGCATGGCATGGAATAGGAATGTGGACCCCTCAAAATGCTAAGGACACATATTGGCTCAAGCTCAAGACTCTACATTTTATTTTAGTGATCAAAGATCACATTGAGTCAATAGGAAAAGCCAATACTATTAAAAGGGGATGAGGTGTTGCTTAATGGTTTTCTTGCTCAAAATGCTTAGTGATATGCTCCAAAAGCCCTCGACCACTTTTGCATATCCACATATGTCCCAAACCAAAAGTCAAAATTGGCCCTACCGATTTGATCTATCCGGCCCCACCGAGTTCACTTGACATAGCCACTGCGAGAAACCCTAGTCACTTCGGTCTCAACGATAGGGATCTCGGTCTCACCGAGATGGGATTGCAAACTCTCTATTTCCCTTTGTAACTTTTCGATCCAACCGAGATGAGCGATCGGTCCCACCAAGTTCACAATGCAAACTCTTTGTTTCCGTTTCGTAACATTTTGGTCCAACCGAAATGAGCGAATCGGTCCCACCGAGTTTGCCTGACCAACTCTCTGGTTAGCTTATTACCAAAATCTATCCCACCGAGTTTGTGTAATCGGTCTCACCGAGATTACGTTATGCCCTAACCATAATAAAATCGGTCCCACCGAGTTGACATGTCGGTCCCCCTAAAATCCTAACGTTCACATCTTGAACTAAATCAGTTTAACCGAGTTTCATGATTCAGTCCCACCAAGTTTGATCATTTGTGTGTAATGGTTAGATTTTGTGTGGAGGTTATATATATACCCCTCCACCCTTCCTTCATTAGCAAGGAGAGCCATCAGAATGTGCCTACACTTCCAGCATTCATTTTCTAAGAGAGAACTACCTACTCATGTGTTGAGATCAAGATATTCCATTCCAACAATATGAATCTTGATCTCTAGCCTTCCCCAAGTTGCTTTCCACTCAAATCATATTTCTACGAAATTCAAATCCATGACAGAGAGTTGAGTGTTGGGGAGACAATCATTTGAAGCACAAGAGCAAGGAGTTCATCATCAACACAACATCTATTACCTTTTGGAGAGTGGTGTCTCCTAGATTGGTTAGGTGTCACTTGGGAGCCTCCGTCAAGATTGTGGAGTTTAACAAAGGAGTTTGTACGGGCAAGGAGTTCGCCTATTTCATGAAGATCTACCCTAGTGAGGCATGTCCTTCATGAAGGTTGCTTCTTCGTGGACCCTTCGTGGGTGGAGCCCTCCATGGACTCGCGCAGCCGTTACTCGTCGTGGGTTGAAGTCTCCATCAATGCGGATGTACGATAGCACCACATATCGGAACCATGCCAAAAATCTCCGTGTACATATTACATTTGCTCCCTCTAAACTCCTCCGTTTACCTTCATGTGCAAAGTTTCACATTCCGCTGCTATACTCTTAGACTTGCATGTGTAGTTTGATTGCTTGACTTGTGCTAAGTTGCTAAAATCTGCCAAGACTTAAAATTGGGAAAATGATAGATTTTTATTTGGTCAAGTGGCCTAATCACCCCCTCTAGACATACTTTCGATCCTACAGACACCTACATATTGAGGATAATTTAAAATGCCACATGCGGTAAGGCCCAAAACACTCATGACCTACATACACATACAATTATAATAAAATATAGGCTAAAAGGCTGAGTCGGCGGCCTTCCGACGACGGCCTTCTCGGACACAATGATCAGCATAGCACCCTTGAGACCATTCATTCCAAGTGTCCCGACCCGCCTCCGCCTATGGAGCTGCTGGTGCTGGCAGGCTCTTCGGGCTGCTAAGCCTCTTCCAGAAGAGCTTGATAGCATGCAATCGCGTGCATGATATCTCTGCGGAACCTCCCCATTTCCATGTCTTTGGCCTGGTAGCAAATTCGGTCCATCACCTGCATCCTCAAGATATCACGTTGGTGATGTTCTACTTTGTCGGGGACGTCAACTCCACCAAGGATGCGCTCGAGCTTGGCCACCACATCGTCGGGATTGAGGTTGACACGGCCCTCACGGGTAATGCTGAAGCCACAGGCTGCCTGTGTCTTGACTGAATGGCAAAGGTCCTCTGCCCATTCATTGTGGGGCATCAGGCCCTCGATGCGCACTAGTGACGGCGACTCTATGGGTGGGTCGTCGATCATGCCGCCGAGCAGCTCTGGATCTTTTGCACGAGGGATGGAAAACTGCTCATCACACCTCCTATGCAATATGTTGATTGTGCGCCCAAGGACTGCCACACCGATATCGCTACTGATGGGCCATGGTGCCTGCACCAGACGATGAAGCTCCTGCTCCCCGACCTGCTCTGGCTCGTTCTCCTGATCGAAGATGTAACGCATGTAGGGGTCGACGTCAAAGCTTTGGTCGTTGCCTAGCATGCTTGGAATAACTAATGGTAGATGGGTGAGGACTAGATCTGTGCAGAGTGTCGCGACGGTGCGCTGCCGCCAGGGTTATAGGCAGCAAGCCATTAGCTGGTGGCGAGAAAGCAATGAGGGAAGAGGCATGGATTTTACAATTCACCCATGTGGAGCGTGAGAAGCATTTGCTGGAGCGCGGGAAGACTAAGTAGAGCACACACACAACCCGAATGCTGTATGCAGTGCCATGTGTTATTTATCACACACGTGTTAACATAAGGAAATGTATGTGTAACTTACTAATCATTGCACATGAGTACTCGTAGACGCATCGTGTGCGATACTCCTAGCCACTGCAAGGAACTAATTTGCATTTTTCAAAGTTTTTTGTATCAACAGAATCGCGCACGAACTAACTATAGTAACCATTTGTGTTATAATTTCTCATTGCAAAGAATTCATCCGAGTGGGTTGTTTGCTGCGTACCACACACATCCTGTTTACATGTATCGTTTGTGTTCTTTTGGCTCATGCAAATGCTGCATATCACACACATCTTGTTAAGTTGAACCGTTTCTGTTCTCTTCCCTAATCGAAAATAGTTCGTCCGAGTGAACCGTATGCCGTATATCACACACCTTGAACTGGCTGACTGTATGCCGTATATCGCACACACATTGATCTGGCTAACTGTATGCCGTATATCACACACACAGTTCATCAGAGTGAACTGTATGCCGTATATCGCACACACATTGATATGGCTGCCCGTTTCTCTTATTCTGCCTCACCGCAAGCAGTTCTTCTGGATCAACCCGTATGCCCTGCATCACACACGTAACTAAAATCTGAACCGTGTTTGATGTCTCCTCATCGCAAACATTTTGCATCTTTTTTGATGGTTTATTTACATCCCCATTTGCGATTAATGCATCGCACATAGTTTCGTCAAAGGGTCTCTGATCATAGTGTCGCGTTAGCACCTGCAGTAGCGTTATGCCATTCAACCTAAATTTTCCGGAGCAGTAGCGAACTAGCATGGCTCAGTGGAAGCACTAGGAGACATTTCCCCTTAAGGAAGGCTACAAATAATAAACAACTAGGTGTCGGATCCCACACATACCAAGCATTTCAACAACATACACACAATATGCTCGATATGTGTAAATACAACATGGCATCACAACAAAACTCTATGACTCAAAGTATTTATTCAATAGGCTTTGAGGAGCCTGATATTACAAACATGGGTCGCATGACCCAACATTCAAGTCATACAAGCAACAAGCACAGGCGGAAGCATAAATATGTCTGAGTATAGACATCTGAAAAGAAAGAAGGCTAGAAAGCATGCCTATCTATAAGACCCTCCAAAGGACCCAGACCTCTGTCTGGGATTCCTAGGCTAACTGTCGAAGACCATGTGGATTTTAAGCAAACGTGAGTACAAATGTAAATTAAGAAAACGTGAGTACAAATGTACCCAACAAGACTTACATTAGAACTAACTACATATGCATCAGTATCAAAAAAGAGGGCTGGATTTTAACTGCAGCAAGCTAGCTTGAACTCGGTGGCTATCCTAAACTACGAGTATTTTCTTTGAGGTGGTGCACACAAGTCCACATATTCACCATATCAATACACCACTATGGATCTGCTCCTGTCTCCCTACGAGAAGGCCATCCATAGCACTCACGTGTATCTTGCGCATTTTAGAGTATCCACTTCCAGTGATCTATGAACAATGTAAGCATTCCAAGTAGTCCATATCTAGGGATGCGGGTATTCAAGTAGATCATATTACCCTGCAGGGGTGTACTTCTTCGCACATGCTCTCACTAGTTATTGTTGTTTACATGACATGTACTCGACAACCTTCAACCGGAAGGCCGCCGAGGGTCTCGGCCACGACCTGACTAACCACACAAGTCTCTAGTCTAGGTTTATCGCCTATTCGAGTTCCATCCGCAAGGAAATCTGGTCGGGGTTTCACTACATCCCCGAATGAGGTGTGCAGGGTCCCCAAGCCCACCAAATGGGCAGCACTAGGTACACCGTGCCATGGTGCCTAGTCTGTCCCAAGCCCACCTGTATCGGGTGCCACTTGGTAGACTACTAACACAACCTACAAACACTAGAAACTAGTTGCAACTCCTGGACAGAGATCGAGGTGATTAATAAGTCAGGAGGGGCACTTAAGCATTCCAATGTGTGGTAGTAACTGTCTTGGATCACAAACACGGAACTCAGTTCCAGAGGATGGTTTTAGTGAGACAACCCACCATGTACTCCTACATGGCCTCTCATTGCTACCTTTACCAAATCGTGTTCACACACCTAGCTCTCAGCAGTAAGACATGTTCACCACCATTCCAATTCATCCCAAATGAATCAGACTTGACACAACTCTAAGCATAGCAGGCATAAACAAACAAGCATGAATGAGTAGTGACATCATGGTTCAAACAACTCCTACTGATGCTAGTGGGTTTTTACTAATTACCGTGGCAAAGACAGGTCATGCAGAGGAATGTGTTCAACTACCGCAACATGTAACAGTTGAATCGTTGTTGTCCTCATGCAGTATAAGAGAGTCAAAGTGAGAGAGTGGGATCGTATCAGAGTGATCAAGGGGGGGTTGCTTGCCTGGCACTTCTGAAGATAGCATTGTGTCTTCATGAGTGATATTGATCTCAACATCGAAAAACATCTACCGAGGGGGAACAAACACTGGCAACAGAGAATGAATACAATCAATGCAATGCAACAATATGATGCATGATCATGACATGGCAATATGTTGTTGATTGAGCTAATGCAACTAGCAACCAGATTAAATGAAGTAGATTTGAACACAAGATTCAAATTCAAACTCCATATATGACATTTCAAATGCCAGTTATTCAAGTTCTCATATATAGTGGCTGTAAGTTGTTTAAACATGCATTGAAATGACATAAACAGATTCTTGAGATTTTTCCAATAATTTTTCATATATAAATTATTTCATTTGGAGTTATAGTTGAATTTCTATGATTTTTAGAAGTTTTAAGTATTTTATGAATTAAATAAATCATTTATGATTTATTTTAAATCCAGAAAATCATTCCTGCGTCAGCAAAGTCAATAGTGGCGTCAGCAGTCAACCATAGTCTGACCTGATGTGCGGGACCCATGTGTCAATGACAAAGTGTCTAAACAGGGTTAAATAACCTAACCTAACTATTATTTTAGCTGGCTAATTAACAGCGGGGCCCACCTATCATTGACACAGAGGGGTGGTTAGGCACTAACTAGACTGGGGTTAACTGGCATTTAGTCGCTGGCAGTGACCAGGGATGGCAGAGGGCGCCAGAAATGCTCCTCTGATGACCATTTGAGTGGCGGAGCGGCTCTGCCGAACCAGTGTGACGCGGCCCATTGAAAGGAGGTAATGGCAGGTGCTGGGGTGTGGTGTAGCAACGGCGGCGACAAGGTTCAGCAGCGGCCGGAGCACGGCTTGCTCGTGTGCGAGGCGTCGATGGATAGGGGAACTGGCTAGAGGCGGCACTAGCCTCCAGGTGGCTCCAGGAGCACGCAAGACGTGTGGGTTCGGGCATCGGTGCACAAATTGCTCAAGCTCCACTGCAATGGAGACCAGCGGCGCTAGGGCTTGCGGGGACGGTGCCGCAGATCGAGAACAAGGGTTCTACTTCTTGAGCTTACATTGGTTTTCCCTTGAATAGGAAAGGGTGATGCAGCAAAGTAGAGTAAGTATTTCCCTCTGTTTGGAGAACCAAGGTATCAATCTAGTAGGAGACAACGCACAAGCCACCGAATACTTGCAAAAATAAACAACAACTTGCACCCAACGCGATAAAGGGGTTGTCAATCCCTTCACGGTTATTTGCAAAGTGAGATCTGATAGAGATGGATAAACGGTCAAGTAATATTTTTTGGTATTTTTGGTTTATGGAACAGAAAGTAAAAGATTGCAAATGAAGTAAATTATAAACTAAAATATAGATCGGAAACTTATATGATGGGAAGTAGAACCGGAGGCCATAGGTTTCACTCGAGGCTTCTCTCAAGATAGAATATATTACGGTGCGTGAACAAATTACTGCCAAGCAATTGATAGAAAAGTGCAATGTTATGACGATATCTAAGGCAATGCTCGTGAATATAGGCATCACATATGTAACAAGTAGACCGACTCCTGCATGCATCTACTACTATTACTCCACACATCGACCGACTCCTGCCTGCATCTAGAGAATTAAGTTCATGAAGAACAAAGTAATGCATTACGTAAGATGACATGATGTAGCGGGATAAACTCAACCAATATGATCAAAACGCCATCTTGTTATCCTCGATGGCAACAATACAAAATGTGTCGGTTCGCCTTCTGTCGCTGGGATCAAGCACCGCAAGATTGAACGCAAAGCTAAGCAATTCTCCTATTGCAAGAAAAACAAATCTAGTTGGCAAACCAAATTGATAGTTCAAAGAGACATGCAAAGATATCAAATCATGCATATAAGAATTCAGAGAAGATTCAAATAATATTCATAGATAAGTTGATCATAAATCCACAATTCATCGGATCTCGGCAAACACACCGCAAAAAGGTATTACATCGAATGGATCTCCAAGAACATCAAGGAGAACATGGTATTGAGAATCAAAGAGAGATAAGAAGCCATCTAGCTACTAGCTATGGACCCATAGGTCTATGGTAAACTACTCACGCTTCATCGGAGAGACAATGGTGTTGATGTCGAAGCCCTCCGTGATCGAATCCTCCTTCGGCAGGACGTCAAAAAAGGCACCTAGATGGGGTCTCCCGGGTACAGAAGGTTGTGGCGGTGGAAAAGTGTTTTCGTGACTATCATGTTTGGTTTGGGAATATTTTAGAATATATAGGCGGAAGAAATAGGTTGGTGGAGTCATGAGGGGCCCACAAAGGTGGGGTGTGCCCTACCCCCCTAGGCGCACCCTCCGCCCTTGTGGCTGCCTCGTGGCTTTCCTGACGTGTACTCCAAGTCCTGTGTATGTCTTCTGGTCCAAGAAAAATCATCACAAAATTTTCATTCTGTTTGGAATCCGTTTGATATTCCTTTTCTGCAAAAATCTAAAACAAGGGAAAAACAGGAACTGGCATTGGGCTCTAGGTTAATAGGTTAGTCCCAAAAATAATATAAAATAGCATAATAATGCATATAAAAGATCCAAAATAGATAATATAATAGCATGGAACAATAACAAATTATGGATACGTTGGAGACGTATCAGACGGCAAGGACAGGGGGAGAAGGAGCAGGGCCTCACAGCAAAACAGTAGGGGCGGTCAGCGGCCTTGGGGACTAGCTGCAGGAGGTGAATCGAGCGACGGTGTTCATCGGGGCAGGGGACGAAGACGATGAAGTTTGCACAGCTGCGATGCTTTCCGGCTCATTTTCTTTGGCGTGAAGATGAAACGCAGCTCGGTGGAGCTCGAAATGATGGTAGAAGACTAGGCAACAAAGGTGGCCACGTCAATGTAGCGCGGCAGTGACGGGTGCTCTCGGGTGGTGCTCAAAATCGAGCTATGGAGGAGTAGAGCGAGGCAGAGAGAGCTCAGGGAGGAGGGGAAAGTGAGGGGGCCTCGGGCATCTCTAGACGCGGATCAGAACTATGGTGGGGCAAGCAGGAGGTGGCCAGGGAAAGTGCACGGCGGCACGCACCTCCCTGCCTGCTTGGCGGGAGGTAGCAGGTGACTGGCACTTGGCCAGCACGGTGCTGGGCCGGCCAATGGGCTGCCAGGTACTCTCTCTCTCTCTCTCTCTCTCTCTGACTTCCTATTTTCTTTCTGTTTTTCTATTTTGCATGTTTGTGTGAATCTGGTTATTGGACCAAATCAATTTTGTAAATGCTGACACCTTTTGTGGATGCTGAAATAATTATTCCAGGGCCCCACACAAAGTTTCAATATTATTGGGGCAAGGGAATTATTTATAGAAATTTATAGCCCCAATTCAAATACATAGTGACTTAATTCAAAGACCAAAAATTCCAATGAAAAATATGCATCATCACTGGATATGGTTTTCACCTTTTTCACTAGATCAAGAACAATTTTAAAGGACATCTTGGTTTCATTGAAAATGTTTTTAGTTGAAACTATTTGAATTATGTTTGGTGCTAGGGTTTAGTCAACCTCATTTCAATTTTAAGAAAATTTATACATGATGCATGGATGCTTAGGTAATGATAGGCTAGGCTAGAGCTATGGCTGTGACAACTCACCACTACTAAACAAGAATCTCGTCATGAGATTCAAGACATGAGGTAGGAAGACAGAGGGTACACAAAGCCAACACAAACTTCATGATCTAGATTGCACTTCATAAGAACGTTGATTCATTGCATCATTTTGATGTTGACCTCTTTGACTTTGAGAAATTCATCCAACCTAATGGCGATAGAAAGAAACTCTACTAGAATCGATCTTCTTAAAGATTCAGCAACTCGGGATCAACCCATGGAATGAGACAGAATAAGATGTCTCAGGCTGAGACACAAAACACACATCAGGGTGATGGAAGGGAACAGACGAGGAAGGTTCAATTTGGCAGGCAACAATTCCACATTTAAGAATATGGTGCATTGGTTTTGAAGTAGCGAAGAGTTAGTTGCCATGATTCCTTAACGGGGCACCTTAGAGGAGGCGACTCGTAGAATTATTACCTTAAGTGGAAAAAATAATTACTTTTGATACAAGGATCATTGAAACTCTTCATAACAGGATAAGGCAATTCACAAACAATCATTTGAAGAAGTGTGAAGAATGGCATACTCGGTATGAAATGGAAACTAGAGTTATAAGAGAACTCGGCAAACGAAAGGCACAAACCAATTGATAACGAGGATATAACCTAGTGTCTGAGCGTGCTCTCAAGAACTTGAGCATTTCCATATCCATTAAGGCTTTACCAACAACCGTGCCGAGGATCCTGGCAGCACATCGTCCTACCATGATGAATAGTGATAGACGATGCAGATGCAAAGGAAGACAACACTTTCGCAAACTTTACCTTGACTATGGTAGGGAAACAAAAATCTGGGTGATCGACCGAGAGATATTTAGCACTCTGCTTCTAATGTTCTCCTTGACGTACTAGATACCATGAGCTCAAATATCCATAAGGAACAACTTTTGGAATAAGTCATAAAATATCCTCATGGAGAAGATGGTCCAATTACTTAGTCAAGATGCTACAATAATAGATATTCCGGCTAGTTGTGTCAGCCAAAACATCAACCTTGCCGGAGCCTACATCATAGATCTTGGGAAAGTTCCAACCATCATATCTGCCTGAGATTCAGATCTAGTTGGTAACAGGATATTCCAGACTCAGCATATCTGGAGAAAAAGAAAGTTTGCAACACAAATCGACAAGATGATGTTGCGAGATTCTTGGGAAATGAACTATGGTAGTAAGCTCCAAAACATGAGTTGGTTCTGCTGCACATATGTGAACCTGTTGTCCCAGACAAGCATGACCACATAGCAGTCTTACAACAAAGCACTACCGTGTTCAGGTGGGGAACCATAATCTTGGATATCGAAGCCCTTACATAAGTCTTCACTACAAAAAAAGACACATCCATGACATTTTGGGCCAAACGAATTTTTTCCTGTCATGCTTATGACACTTCTATGATGATAATTGTGACAAAACCCGGTATCATCATAGATGTGGTGGGCTCCTACTTCTATGATAAAAAAGCATGATAGAAAATGTGCTTTTCGTCCTGGGCGGGCCGAAGACGCGGCTGCATGGCATTCTTTGGGTCGTCCATGAAGGAAAAAACCATGGTAGAAGCAAGAGCGAGGAAAACATCGGGGAGTTCTCGGTTATGGTGGGTGGTCGGGGCCGAGCAATGCATAGAGGTTTGCGCGTTTCTCTCGTGCATGTACGTGCTTGTGTGCAAGGCGTTGCGCTCTAACTGAACCCGAGCAAGGCGTTCGCCTACTGAACCCGAGCGATTGCACCGCAGGCTACACATTACTAAACCCGAGCGATCGATCCGTGGATGTTAACTGAACCCGATCGAGTGATTCCTTTGCTACTGCTGCTAACTAAAGCTGGTCGAACCTGCTACCTCTTGATGAACAGTAAGTGCTATTGGGGGGGTTGGATGAAGAGTTCTCGGTGGGGGTTTGATGAACAGGACCCCGTGGTAGTAGAGGCCGTTGCCGCTGGATGAACAGGACCTTGATTGAGCCGGTTGGGGTGGATGAACAGGACCCCATGGAGGGCTGGATGAACAGGACCCCATGGAGGGCTGGTTGAATAGTAGCCGGTGGAGGGCTGGATGAATAGTAGCCCGTGCAGGGGTGGTTGAACAGGATACCATGGAGAGGGCTGGTTGAACAGTAGCCGGTGGAGGAGTGGTGGAGGATGGATGAACAGGAGCCCGTGGATAAACAGTCGCGGGTGGAGGCTGGAGGAGGTCGACGGTGGATGAACAGTAGCCCGTGGCGGCTGGAGGAGGTCGACGGTGGAGATGAACAGTAGCCCGTGGAGTCCCGTTTTCTGGTACGCCACACCCCTCCCGATGAACAGGACCCCTGTTTCGACTGTACCGCTCCAACACAAGTCCGTTTCCTCCGTTTTGTGGTATTCCACACCCCTCCCGATCAACATGACCCCGTTTCGACCATAGGAGGTCCAAGAGAAGTCCGTTTCCTTTGTTTTGTGGTACGCCAGACCCCTCCCAATGAACAGGATCCCATTTCGACCATGGACGGTCGAATAGAAGGTCATTTCCTCTGTTTTACAGTACGCCAGGCCTTGTTTCGATCGGTTGTTCTGTCCAAGCCGGTTGGCTCCCGATGAACATGATGCAGTTTCTCTGTTCCGACTGAGTTGGTTGGCTGTCAATGAATAGGACGCCGTCACTGCCTCTCCATGTACACAAGCCCTGGTTGTACGTATGCGTGAGTAGGCGTTCCAGACCCCGCATGTATGTACGTACATCGCCATATTTACTTTCTTGCACCCTGGTTGTACGTGCGTGTATATGCTACATGCGCGCCTCTACTACGACACATGCCCTTCCTTACTTGGCCACGGTTCATCACTGCAGCCTGCAGATAGACCAATCAACTAGTATGTATGTACACGTTCGCGGCCAGAATGGCAACGGTATGTATGCTTCGACCAGGTGGGTCCTGACTATCAAGCTCCTTGCATGCGAAGATGTAGCTGGTCGGTCCCAGAAGTCAGAGGGGAAACATTTTTTGTGAAATACGGTGGCCTGTCCAGTGGATCCCTGCTGTCAGGTGGAGGAATCATTATTTTCCGCGTAATAAGGAGGCACTTCCTTGCTGTGGCCGTGGACCCAGTTGTCAGCCTCTCCACGTACAGTACTCTTCTGATGGAAGTTGTTCCTTGACCACATTGACAACACCGCACCGAGAGCACCAAGGCGGTGGACGACGGCGAGGCCTAGGAAGGGGATAACGCGGAGTCGGGGAAGATGCGACAGTGGATGCCCACGCGGAGAGGAGTACAAGGGTTGACTGGTTCAACTGCGGTGTGAGGCTGCCGTCGCCGCAGGGCCTGGCCAGCGGTGGGAGTAGTAGGGGTGGTGAGGCCTCCGTGGAAGCACAGCCAGCCATGGGAGGCAAGAGCACGTGGTGGTTTGGACGGCTGGAGCAAGAAAATCAGAGGTTGAAGAAGCAGGACAACCGTTGGATGTTAACAATCCAACATTCACTGGTGATAGAATAATTTGTTGACTAAGTTGACAAAGCCCTCCGTCCGTATCAACTTAGTAGGCTCACAAGTTAGCCTCCCACTATGTTGGCTCCCAGCTAGCAGGGGGAGTATTCATCTTTTTGTGCGTAAAAAGGAGGCACTTCCTTGCATGGGAAGATATAGCTAGTGGGTCCGAGCAGTCAGCGGGGGAACATTTTTTTCGTGAAATATAGAGGCCCTTCCAATGGGTCCTAGCTGTCAGGTGGAGGAATAATTATTTTGTGTGTAATAAGGAGGCACTTCCTTGCTACGGCCGTGGACCCAGCTGTCAGCCCCTCCACGTACAGTACTCTTCCGATGGAAGTCATTCCTTGACCACATTAACCATGCCGCGCCGAGAGAACCAAGGCGGTGGACGGCGGCGAGGCCTAGGAAGGGGACGATGTGGATCCGAGGAAGATGCGGCAGTGGATGCCCACGCGGAGAGGAGTACGAGGGTTGTCTGGTTTGGCTACGGTGTGAGGCTGCCATCGCCGCTGGGCCTGGCCAGCGGTGGGAGTAGTAGGGGTGGTGAGGCCTCTGTGGCAGCACAGCCGGCCACGGGGGGAAGGAGCACGCGGTCTCGCCAGCGCTGGTTTGGGCGGCTGGTGCAAGAAGATCAGCGATTGAAGAAGCAGCAGGACCATTCGATTCAAATCCAATGGTCAGTGCTGCTAGAATCGTCTGTTGACTAAGTTGACAAAGCTCTATGTACGCGTCAACTTAGTAGGCCCACAGGTCAGCCTCCGAACCGGTGCGCCCCAGTTGTCAGTGGGAGGAATCATTTTTTCGCGTAATAAGGAGGCAGTTGATTGCGTGCGACCAGACCAGCGGATGGAGTAGGGTGGGTCGATGAAGCCTGTGCTTCATCATAGTGGGACAGAAGAAGAGGGAGCAGGCAGTCCCGCCAGCGCTGGTTTAGGCAGCTGGAGCAGGAAGATCAGAGATTGAAGAAGCACGTCGGCCGTTAGATGGACATCCAACAGTCACTGCTACTAGAATCATGTGTTGACTAACAAAGCCTACCGTAAACATGCCAGCCTTGAAATCTATGGCATGTACAACCCATTTGCTATTATTTTTATAATTTTTACTCATTTGCTAATTCATACGGAATTTGTTGCAGCCCATTTTCCACTTTTAGAATTGCTGCCCATTTTCAGGTCAGTATGAGGGTTAAAACGTTGAACTAAAAAAGTGCGAAATTTTAAAAATTCGCAAATATTTGTTGTGGAACAAAATATTCTTAATCCAAAAATTAGTAGCCATACTAAAAAATTTAAAAATAAATTAGTACTATGTCATATTAAAATCCGATGAAATATAAAATATCAGTGAAGAACAAAAACATAGAAAGAAACTAATTGCCCATTTTCTATAATATTTTTGGAATTTGCAACCCCTTTGATATTACTTTTAAGATATACTGACCATACTCTCTGGCCAGGCTGGAATGCATCCCTCCTCGTCTTGAAAGATTTGCAGCCCAGTAAGTCGGAGAAAACAAATAGGCCTAGCTTGGGTATTCTTCAAAAAGAAATAGTGGGCTACCTATTTTCCAAAGAAAAAACTACTGGGCTGGTCATGTTGTTAGACGGGCCACAAAGACCGCACAACCCAGTTTATAGCCTGCTCCTCCGAACAAATCCTCAAAAAAAAGTTGTGCAATTCTGTCATTAATGGACTATGCGTTGATGTGGGTCCCAGATATCAGCAGGTGGATTAGAGTACAAAAACGAGGGGTGCATCTGAGTAGTAAAAGAGGCGCCTGCTTGTGTTTGGTAGTGGACCTGGTGGGTCCGTACTGTCATACTCACAACTACAGTCCTCCCCCGATTCACTATGTTGACAGGGCCGGACGGCGGCGCCGCGGCGAGCGCACCAAGGCAGAGGATAAAGTGCTATCGCCAATGTGTTGGGCTGGGTTGGACATTCTTAATGGAAAATAAAAATGGACCGGAACTATTTATGACGTTGACTACGATTCGCATGGGTTTGCTGGTTGCAGGAAGAAAATGGTGGGAGAAAGAAGACTGGTCGCTATCTTTTCCTAAGAATAATATCGACTGAATGTAATGACACTATCATAGGAAATAATATCCTCCTATTAAAATTTGATTGAAATCGTGAATTTAAAGAACTGGTGCATGAGAATTTAGCTTTATTTATTTACTTATTTATGTTTAGGGGACCATGAGCATGTAACTGGGCCGGATTCATGTGAGAGCCTCCCTTCCAGTTAATTATGCGCTCCTCTATTGGGCCTTCATAAGTGGGTTGCATGTTATCGACAAGTGGAAAATGTGTTTTGTACCAAAAATAGTATGCGCTACGTACGGTATGGGGCACTAAAGGATCGGACCATGCAACGACTTCGAAAACATTGTGTTTGTCATTCTAACAACACATTTATTCAACCAACAGACGAAATATACTACTGATTGTACATTGAAAACATCAACAGCATCAACCAGGGCTGGGGGTGCAACGGGAGCAGTAAGCAGGCCAGAAGAGTAAAGACGCAGCTCTCTCTTCCAAACCAAACATCAACTATCATTACAAAAGGGCTACCAAAAAAGAACAAGTGTATGCATCAAACTAAATAAAGATCCTACTACACCAAGTGTACGCATCTAACTAACTGGCTCAGTTAGACGTTACTATTTACTAAGCTGTGGAGATTGGCTGACGGCTTGAACCAGATGGGTGCCTGACAGGGGAAACTCCAGCCAGCAGGTCGATGTCTGATACTTCTGACCCTCTCTCCTACTTTGGGCTGCAGAGCATGGCGGCACATATCAGGGTATGGTGCATGCAGAGACACATGGTACGCTATGTACACACAGTTTTGCCTGATGAACGAAACCGTGCTACCATCATGATCATTGCCGTCAGTTATCTCCTGGTAAATCGGATAATTCAGTCCGAGAAACAGAGAGCGTGTACCAAGGCTACTTACTAGCCTCCAGTCAAAAATTCCTGAAGGCCCAGAGAAGTTGTAATCCTGCTTAAAGACCTTGTAGTGACTGTGATTGTATTTCGGGAAACAACACATCCGGTACGTGCGAACGATGATCAATCATTCGCCATTGTCTGATCGAGCCAGGAACCACCTACAACTGCCATGCCGCTTTTCTTTGAAAGGTTCTGGGATTAGGAAAGGTAGGGACACTAGGCGGCCTACAACATCATATCAAGTTGGAGTCAAATAAAAAGGGCTCTTAATTTAGTAAATCTTAAGAACAACATGTTATGAGCATGAATATTTTTTCAGTAAATGTTGACAGTAATATAAGCAAGCCATCATGATATGATTGGAAAGTAACATACTGGTGTAGCAGCCGTTTGTAGTGATGACCGGAGTAGGCCAGCAATACGTCCAGCCATAGATGGAGTCGACACCGTAAATGAAGCCCTTGTGTTCATTGGCATCGGAGAACCATGGAGGATGCATGATCTTGTGATGGACGTGCAGATTTATCCACTTACCGCAGTGACCTATCAGATAGGCGAGACCATGGTTAAAGAATGCAATTAGCCTGAAGTCTTTATAATTCGCAAATCTTGTGGGCACTTGGTAGATTACAACCTTGAGCAAATCAAGCTTGGTATCATGTTGGCTACTGTAATATTCCGAGTATTCTAGGCCGCAGTGCCAAAGCAGTGTGGTATTAATCGAATGAAGGGGGTCAATCGCCAGGTGTAGACCTCCACGAGCATCCAACTACCGCGACCATCGACGAGCACCACCCAAGACGTGTTCATGTGGACCCAGTACATACCATTAATGTAGTGAGGGTGATGGGGATTGGATCACAGTCAAGGGGGTTGATGCTCGCCACCCTACGATCATTATGCCGTGTGACACACTGTTTCTGAAGATTTCGCGACATCAACAAGCAAGGAGCTGGCTTAAAAAGCTCAGACCTAAGGGCTTTGAGTAAATGGTACAACCCCGACGAGTACGCGGCGAGTGGCATGGTACTGAGATTGTCCACATGCGAAACAATGAGCTTGATTACCTCTGTGCGGAGCGAATTCCAGCTACTCTTTCGGTGGACGTTGCTCGGTTCTGCCATTTTTAGTTCTTGGGTTTCGAAAGAGGGGGGAGGCGCCTTAGCGGGGATGGAAGATTGGACGATTATGTGCGGACAAAGATCGAGAAGCGAATATGTGATGTGGGAAGTGGACAGCTGATGATGACTACAGCATGCCGCTTGACTTAGGAGACACATACCAGCAGCGTAGGGTCATATCAATGCCAGACAACTTGCTTGAGTGATCACAGTACTCCCTATAGTACCTACTACTATGCCCTAGTTTGCATATAGAGTAGTGAAGTAGGACTCTGCTCTACTACTAGCACCGGAGGAGTAGTATAGTCTAATCGAAAATAGTTACAAACTTCAATGCCTGAGCATGGAACGACTACAAACCGCCATCAGTGCTAACTCCAAACCCCGGCAAACATTCGCTGGGAGACATGGCAGTTGCAAATGCCCGTGACGCGGTTACAGTACGTGTGTAAGGGTGGCGGTTTTGTCAAATACTATGGATTAAAAACAAGCCACCGTCGGATGGAAATCTGAAGGTTATGTGGGATTCGCCAGGATTGAGCTCATAGCGAACAATCGCGAAATATCATTACTAAAAAAAGGTTAAAACACCCGGGGCTATAACTTGCACCAGCTGACCACTAACAATGATACTAACATAGTTGTAAAATGGTCCAAGACCGTGTCTATGTGGTTTTTGGAATTATATGCAAAAAAACTAGCAAGATGCCCGTGCATTGCACGAAACATCAAGATACATTTTTTTTACAAAACACTTGTTGTGATTCACCCATGCAAGAGTAATCCCATGTGTAAAAACTGATGGCATCTCGAGAATTTTATCGAAAAAATTGTATCTCAAGAATTTCATCAAAAAAATGATATGTCAAGATAGATGAGAGATAAGGTGAGGAGTGGGGCATGGTGGTGACTGGTGGTCGGACTGGGCGGAGGCATCGGGATTGACGGCGCCGGCAGCGGCCACCATGTCTGATTATTCCAGAGACTTCCTTTTTTAATTCCTCGGCAATGAGGTTGTGGGAGATAAGGATGAATGAGGCAAGGCCTTATCTGTAAATGTGGAGAGAGGTGCACGTATCTTTTGTAAAATTGTCAAGTTTACTTTCTATCCATCAGATATAGATCGGACGGTCTATATTACAAGATGGCAGGCACGCCATCATCACCAACTTGGTTTTTATTATTTTATTATTATTATAAGAAAAGAGTAGTAGAGATAGATATAAGAGTAGAGATAGAGACTAGGGAGGAGCACCATCTACTGCTTCGTGTGCTACTCCTGAGCTCCATTCGGCAGCAACAACGTTCCCTATAGCCACTCCCTCCTGCGCTCCATTTGGTGGGTGCTGTTGAAATTTGGGGAGCGCACTCGCGCGACTGCTGGCAGCGACAACTTCACCGATGACGGCTTCTTCCCCGACCTCAGCAACCTCCTCCTCAACCACATGGGCACAACCTCAACGCCAATGGTGCTTCTCCCGTTGCACCATATGTGTTTCTGTCCATCCTGTTCGAAATCGTGGTAGAATTCATGTGTCTAGTGTGTGTCCTAGATTTGATATGTTCATCTACTATACTAGTCCACATGATTAGTTTAATCTTTGTTATAGCCGTCATGATTTATTTTTTGCTTATTCGGATTAAATCTCGTAGTAACTTGCTCATATATTCAACGGGCGCAACATCCCCTACAGCCACTCATGTTTCATGGACGGCTTGGTCGATGCTTCAAGGAGCCCTGCGTCTACTGCTATGAGTGCACGTCGCCATTTGGGATCGCATGCGAGCCTCGTGGGTCAACTCACACACGCATCCGTCGATCACTACTAGCCCGCGGCGGTGAATATCAAGTACGAGACGTGCTACATGTTCGCCGTGTCGGAGTCGCTGGAGGATCACCGCCGCTTACTAGTCTGGGAGGAGGATGACAACGTCTTCCTCTTGATCGTGGGCACCGGCGAGGCCCCCGCAGGCTACCGCCTCGTCTCTGTAGTCTGCGTCAGGGGCGACGCCGCTGACGCTGACACTGACACGAGGCCGATGTATGGGTGCGTGCTCACTGTTACTTCCCCTCAGAGGTACGTGGGCGCCCACACGAACTCCATCACGCTGACTGGGACTGTGCCAAGTTGCGACGTTCCTGCCTATGTGGACATGGAAGACGCATGGTATGATTTCCCCCCAGGATGGTGCACGGGGACTCCAAGGAGGTTCAGCTGGACATATGCATTACAAAGTTAAATGTTGATCATTAGTCTTCGCTCAACATAATCCGCTGTCTAAGCATGTGGAGACTTCTTATTTATATAGTATAGAACCTTCCATGCATGATCTTGCTATATTAGAGTATCGCGCTTGAATAAAAGGGTATCCATTGATGGTTTAGTCTATAATCTTCCATGTATGCTTTTGCTCCATTAGAGTTCTCGCTTGCCATTTATGAGATTAACTGAGAATTTTTACTACCGTACTGGTGAAAGACTTATGATGAACCATTTCTTACATCTCCTCTGCCCCATTCCAAGTCATCCTGATTTAATCCCTCCGTTTAGGTGTATAAGAGCATGGTTAATACTTAATAGTATAGCCAACTATTGACTATAAGAAAGTGCCATGTCATCTGTAGCCAACATGTATAACAATCGGTACTCAAAAACTAATTCTTAAAGATCATTTCTTGCAAAGCACAATAAGTGTTATTTCTTCACAAGTTTTGGATGCAGGTTGAACAGTTGAACCCTTTTGTTTGCAAAAGATACTTTTTTATCTATTTCACCCGGATGTTTGTGAGCTCTAGAGATGAAATAATATCCAAAGAAACCTATCGATACCCGTTACACATGAGATGACCCCCACATCCTTAGTCAAAATAAACAACTCCCCGATCAATGCATTTCACTATTCCGTGCAATGCATGGGCACCTTACTATAG
Organism: Triticum aestivum; assembly: GCF_018294505.1. NCBI lineage: Eukaryota > Viridiplantae > Streptophyta > Magnoliopsida > Poales > Poaceae > Triticum > Triticum aestivum. Next base: position 311,777,203 of record NC_057803.1, read on the forward strand.
ATTAGTACGAACATAAATTTAACTAACATTATATATAGTACGTTAAATGCTCATGCATGTCACCTAAAATTCTATCATCGAAAACTATGTTCAAATTCGAATCCAACGATATAGTTTTTGTTGACATGCACTAACATTTTGTCAGTTAAATCTTCAGTAAAATTCAATGAGGGACTAATAACCACGACTGATGTAGTACTAGTGTAGAGGGCGGCGCTGCATGGGAGTCTCACCCCGCTCGTGGCGCGGCATTATAGCCGTCATATCACAAAACCCCACTACTCCCAGTAATAACTTGCCTGGTAGAATAAATGGATAAGCAACCATTGCATCCCTCCGTCTTTTTGCATTTCGTCTCTCTGCATTTACTTTCTCCGGTTCATCTTGCCCACTCAATCCCTAGCTACTACTCCTAGTATCCCTAGCTACTACTCCTACTATCCCTAGCTACTACTCCTAGGGCCAGTTCTTTTGGCGGCTCAAAAAATAAGCCGTGTCTTCCCCAGCTTTTTTGATAAGACTAGTCACAGTGGAGAGTAACATATGACGCCTCACTCATTTTTATGGGCTTCTAAACTACTAGTACATGTCCTGGTTTATTCGTGACCATTGCAAGTTGTGCTAAATTTTAACCAGAGATTTAACTGATAAAATGTTAGTGCATGTGACATGCATAAACATTTCAGTAGTTAAATTTATGGTCAAAATTTGACACAGATTACAATGGGGACAAATAGACCACTACGGAGGTAGTAGTTATGGGATTAATAATCTAGAAGCCTAAAAGAACTGGCCCCTGGTACTCCTAGTAGTGGTACTCAAGATGGAATTCCAATTACACGGCACAACTTGTTAGGCAAAAAATTCGATATAGGGTGTAGGAAGCGGTTTTGGAATTTGCATGCCTTCCTGACCAGTGAGATACTCCGTAAAAAGTATGATAGAGAAATAACCACAGAGAAGGAAGCTAAAAGTAAACAATCAAACAAGCATTTTTGCATTTGTTTTGCATTGAATCATTTCACAAGCTTGACTAGTGTTGTTTTTCTACTTTTACAAAAAACACATCGTAATGTTAAAACATGCATTTGCACGTACATAAGTAATAGTAGTAGCACAGTCTGCAAGCATGTATAGAGAGAGGCGTGTAGTGTGATAGTATATAGTAAAGTTTTTGCTATATCCACGTACTTACAAAATGCGTACGGATACACAAGGTTTCCGAAATTTTCCTTTTACATACTTAATTAAGGACGCTAATAATTCCCAAACGTTCGGAATTTATCATTTGCATCCCAAAACTAATGAGATCGCCTTATGAAACTTAATTATAATCCTAATAAAAGCCACAGCGCTCAGAGGATCACTTGTGGCGTGGCACGAGTGCCCTGGTGCGCCGTCGTTTCCCAACGCACCGACACAACGCCTCTTCCTCAGCCTCGCAACTCATGAAGTGCTGATTGGCGACTTGCCGGCGGGCGAGCAAGATCTCACCGGTGTGGTGATCCGGCGCCAACAAGTACTCCTCCTCGCTGGAAGCTGCTACCTCTTGAGCACTACGTTGGTTTTCCCTTGAAGAGGAAAGGGTGATGCAGTAAAGCAGCGTAAGTATTTCCCTCAGTTTTTTAGAACCAAGGTATCAATCTAGTAGGAGACCACGCGCGAGTCACCTTGTACCTACACAAACAAATAAGAAACTCGCAACCAACGCGAAAAAGGGGTTGTCAATCCCTTCGCGGCCACTTGCAAGAGTGAGATATGATAGAGATAATAATAATAAGATAAATATTTTTGGTATTTTCTGATATAGATTGAAAGTAAAGATTGCAAAATAAAATAGATTGGAAACTTTTATGATGGAGAATAGACCTGGGGGCCATAGGTTTCACTAGTGGCTTCTCTCAAGATAGCATAAGTATTACGGTGGGTGAACAAATTACTGTCGAGAAATTGATAGAAAAGCAAATAATTATGAGAATATCTAGGTATGATCATGTATATAGGCATAACGTCTGTGACAAGTAGACCGACTTGTGACGCCCGGATAATTAAGCTACAGTAACCTCTGCTAAATATGCCACATCACCTCCGTCATTGTTTAATCTCGCGTCGGTTCGAAACTTTTCAAATTCAAAATTTAAATATTATCAAACATCAACAGTTTTCAAACATCGAAACAAAAATGTTCGGGTTGTGCCGAATATCACAGAGGTAATTATAGTAAAGAAATCACAAATTTATCAAATACTTAAATGCCCTAAGTTGAATTAAAACAGTTAAAGAAAATAAATTAAAGAAAAGAAATAAAAACAAAATACAAAAAAGGAGGAGAAGCCCCCCCCCTGCTGGACCGCGGCCCAGCTGGCCATCGGGCCAACCAGGCCGGCCCAGGTCGGCCCCCACTCCTCTCCCTTATCCACTCCTCCCCCCCACTCCCCACCGACAGCCCCCACTCCCCCCCGAAATATCCCCCTCTCCCCCGATCTGGATCGGGAGGAGACCACCGCCGAACCCCACCGCCGCCCGGTGCCGCCCCGGCCCCGTCACCGACCCGCGCCACTCGCCTGGGCCCTGCTGCCCGCCACGCCGTCTCCATCGCCTGCACCTCGATGTCGCCTCGAAGCCGACGACCTCCCCGCCTCGTCACCTCCCCGACCCCGGAGGCCGCCGCTCGCCGCCCCACCATTGCTACCTCGCCGGCGCCTCATCCCCGCCGGCCTTCTTCCTCTTCGTCGGCGTCCCCATCAACCCCCACGAGCCCCGCTGCCCCGTCCCTGCTCCTCGATGTGAGCCTCGTCTTCTCCCCTTCCCCCGTACGCCCGAGTTTCGGGCGAAGCAAGCCTCCGCCCTTCTCACCGCGGCCTCGCCTCGCAACCGGCCGCATTAGCTGCCTATCCGCGTCGCCGGCACCTGGCCGCACCGGCCAGGGTCGCCGCCATCCCCGCCTCCCAGCACCCCGGCCACCCACTGGCCGCTGACGGCCCTCTCGTGCAACCCCGCACCGGCGCCAGGCTGCGCCTCTTGCTCTCGCCCCTCTACCCCGCCCCCGGACATCGGCCTCCCCCTGCTCCGGCGCCCCTGCCGTGGCCGGTGACCAGGATCCGCAGCGCCCAATCGGGCTGGGCGCTAGCACCCGACGCCCGCGCCGACTCCACCCGCTAGCGCCCCGCCCGCTAGGCCTCTGTGCCACAGACAAACGGGCCCCAACCCCCCTTAAAAAAAGAAGAAGAGAATTAAAAATAAAAATAATAAATAAAAATAAAAATGATTTAATAAAATTAATTATTAATTAATTAATTATCTAATGAATTAATTAAGTTAATTAATCTAGTTTAAATTAATTTAGTTAACTAGTTAGGTTAATTAAATAGTAATTAAATTAGCTAATCTGTAATTAACCTAAATAGTGTATGACAGGTAGGTCCCACTGGACCCACCTGTCAGGTTGACCAAGTCAACTCTGTTGACTGCTGATGTCATCATGACATCATGCTAATGTCATTAATCTGTTTTCCGAATTAATTAAATAATTAACTAAATTCTAGAAATTAATAAAATCTTTAGAAAATCATATCTTTTAATCCGTAACTCGGATTAAAATATTTTCAACATGAAAGTTGCTCAGAACGACGAGACGATTTCGGATACACAACCTGTTCGTCCGCCACACACCCCTAACCTATCGAACTCATAACTTTCCCCCTCCGGCTCCTCTTCCCGAAAACACGGAACACCGGGAATACTTTCCCGGATGTCTTCCCCCTTTGTCGGTATCACCTCCTACCGTGTTAGGGCACACCTAGCATCGTTACTTGTCATGTCATGCATCGATATGCATCTGTTTACATGGTATTCATTGTTTCTTCCCCCTCTTCTCTCCGGTAGACTACGAGACTGACGATGCTGCTGCCCAGTTCAACTACGGAGTTGACGACCCCTCTCTCTTGCCAGAGCAACCAGGCAAGCCCCCCCCCCCTTGATCACCAGATATCGCCTATTCTACTCTATATTGCTTGCATTAGAGTAGTGTAGCATGTTACTGCTTTCTGTTATACCTATCCTGATGCATAGCTTGTCCTTGTTACTACTGTTGTTACCTTTTACCTACAATCCTATATGCTTAGTATAGGATGCTAGTATTTTCATCGGTGGCCCTATATTCTTGTCCGTCTGCTGTGCTATACTATCGGGACGTGATCACTCGGGAGGTGATCACGGGTATATACTATATACGTTATACATGATACATGTGGTGATCAAAGACGGGTCGGCTGGTGGAGCACCCGCGAGTGGATCTTCGTGGCGGAGCGACAGGGCAGGTTGAGACCGCCTAGGAGAGAGGTGGGCCTGGCCCTGTTCGGTGTTCGCGGATATTTAACACGCTTAACGAGATCTTGGTATTTGATCTGAGTTGGCTACGAGCCTATACGCACTAACCAACTACGTGGGAAAGATATGGGCACTCGGCGTCGTGGTATCAGCCGAAGCACTTCGTGACGTCAGCGACTGAGCGGCACGCGCCGAATTGGACTGGAACGCCACTAGGCTAGGTCTGCTTTCGGTCGCCCTCGCAACGTGCAGGTGTGTTCAGGGTGATGGGCCCAGACCCCTGGGCGCCTAGGTTTAGACCGGCGTGCTGACCTCTCTGTTGAGCCTAGGTGGGGCTGCGACGTGTTGATCTTCCGTGACCGGGCATGACCCAGGGAAGTGTGCCCGGCCAAATGGGATCAAGCGTGTTGGGTAAGTTGGTGCACCCCTGCAGGGAAGTTAATCTATTCGAATAGCCGTGATCTTCGATAACAGGACGACTTGGAGTTGTACCTTGACCTTATGACAACTAGAACTGGATACTTAATAAAACACACCCTTCCAAGTTCCACAGACAACCCGGTGATCGCTTTTCCACAGGGCGACGAGGGGAGGATCGCCGGGTAGGATTATGCTATGCGATGCGACTGGAGATGCTACTTGGAGATGCTACTTGGAGGACTTCAATCTACTCTCTTCTACATGCTGCAAGACGGAGGCTGCCAGAAGCGTAGTCTTCGACAGGATTAGCTATCCCCCTTTTATTCTGGCATTCTGCAGTTCAGTCCACCGATATGGCCCTTTACACATATACCCATGCATATGTAGTGTAGCTCCTTGCTTGCGAGTACTTTGGATGAGTACTCACGGTTGCTTTTCTCCCTCTTTTCCCCTTTCCCTTCTACCTGGTTGTCGCAACCAGATGCTGGAGCCCTGGAGCCAGACGCCACCGTCGACGATGATTCCTACTACACTGGAGGTGCCTACTACTACGTGCAGGCTGTTGATGACGACCATGAGTAGTTTAGGAGGATCCCAGGCAGGAGGCCTACGCCTCTTTCGATCTGTATCCCAGTTTGTGCTAGCCTTCTTAAGGCAAACTTGTTTAACTTATGTCTATACTCAGATATTGTTGCTTCCGCTGACTCGTCTATGATCGAGCACTTGTATTCGAGCCCTCGAGGCCCCTGGCTTGTATTATGATGCTTGTATGACTTATTTATTTGTAGAGTTGTGTTGTGATATCTTCCCGTGAGTCCCTGATCTTGATCGTACACGTTTGCGTGTATGATTAGTGTACGATTGAATCGGGGGCGTCACAAGTTGGTATCAGAGCCGACTGCCTGTAGGAATCCCCCTTCCAACTCCTTGGCCGAAGTCGAGTCTAGACTTTACAAAACTTTTACTGACATGGCTGTGCGGCCCATGGGCCCACGTCGCCATTGGGTGGTATTAGGATCTTTTACTCCTTGTCTATACTCTGGGACTCTGATCTCTCTTCTATTCGGGTTAAATGGATTTTGCTAAATCTAACATTAGGATCTCGTTATCACTTTCACCCGGAGAGCCCCTTATTATTGATGATCGTCTGTTGCACGTGAAGACCCTGAAGATACTCTCCGCTGTAACCCGAGAATTTGTGTCCGTTGCTTTTGAAATTCCCTACCACCAAAATATCCCTATGGATAAATACATACATCTATCGTTCTTACTTTTGTTCCCAGTTGATCTTGTCATTGGAAGATACCCTGAAATTCTCTCTATTGATCCAAGAATACTTTGTGCCTACTGCCTTGCAGTTCCTTTCCACCTGAATACCCCTACGGATAATTTCTTGCCCTTATCGAGTATCCACTCATCCCCAGTTGTTCATGTGTTTCACAATGGTCTTTGAAATACTATTCGATCCTCCAAAATTCCTCAGTAGCTTATTGCTCTGCAATACTTGTCTGCTTGCATTATGGATGCTTTCCATATGTCTGGCAATATTCGTTGGTATCCTTAGACACCGTCATTTTAATCCTATTGATTCAACATGTGTGCGAATGCGCACAATCATCAATCGACCCTTCTAAATTATCTTTCCGGCTCAGACGTCATTCTGAACATGAGCTGGTTCTAGACCAAACTATTTGTCGTCAATTGTGCCTCTGGTCTATCCAACTTATCCATCCTTGATCAGAGTGTCTGATTTTGATCCCTTGTTTTGGAAATCATAATTCCTTTGTTATCTAAGCATCGAATTATTCAGATGTTCTATAATCTGATGCCCGTGCAATCTTTCTTCCTCTGATTGAGTACAGATACTCACATCAGCTCCGTTGTGGATCGCCCGATCCATTGTTGGATTTCATCCGACATCGTCCTTCATATTCAATAACCTTGTGAGCCTTTCCATGGGTGTATATTGCCTTTGGTAAATTGTATCCTCTGCTTGGCCAACCATGCTCTGCTTTCGAGCTTGTGTATTTACTTTTGAAACTTGTGGTATATGTTCTAAGATGCCCCGATGGGTTGAACCTATGCCTTCCTTAATATGTGTGAACTCGAAAGTTTTCACGAGTCATACTCTTCTGGTATTTTGCCAGATAAAATTTCAACACTACAGCTTCATCGAACGTGAGAAGTGGATGAAAGATTATACATTGAAGAAGTGGGAGTCGACCTTGAACCTTGTGTTCATGCCCATGGACACGATGTAGATCTTATCATTAAAAGCTTCTCTTAAATTAATTATTCCCTTGGTATAAGTTCAACTTATATCTGGGATCTGGCCTTTTGCAATCGTGGTTCCGGCCATGTTCTCCTTTTAAATACCATTTCTTGGACAAGTTGAAGTACTTGTCTTCTGCAGATCATTGCACCTGTCCAACCTTTACTTTGCTCTACCGTTGAGTATTAAACTCTGGTATCTCAAGAATATCATGGAACTGCATAACTTATTATGAGTTCTTCAAGTATTATATCTCACTGATTCCAATTTTCCCCGGGTTCTGAGTTGTTAGACACTCAAGGACATTGATAAGTGAATCAATTCCGCACTCCGATTCAATAAAGTAATCTCCGTTGATTATGAGTTTAATAATCCTTCAAGTCATTCCTAGCCTGATCGGCTATATCATTACCATGTTAAATTTTAACTGTGCTACCCGGTCCTTCTTCCCGTAGCACAATTATTTGGCGATGAGCTAAGCTTACGTTGATCTTCCTCCTCATATAACTTCGCCTTAAAAACAATGAGCTTGATTTCGAGTTTGTGTCGTATCTGTGGCTCCAATAATCTTTTGTTGCATCAGTCCTTTTGCTTGATGCAGTCGTTGTTCAATTGCTTCTTCGTGGATTCTCTCGACAACAAATTGTCGTGATCATCATCAACATTTTGACTCCTTCCAGGATATCAATGGAATTCTTGATGATAAGTGCCATCCTCGTTCCTTGGTAATTTCAGTTACCATCAACAACATCCTTACCTTCCTTTCATCACAAACTTGTTCATGTTATGGATGCAACTTACTATCCAGCCCGTATTATGATCTACCTTGAAGTATTACTGCCTTTTGTCAAGGATGTTGTGAGAATTTCACCACCTCTTAAGAATTCTTGTTATTGTGATGCTTCTCGCCATCACCATTCTTTTCTTGGTCCCCGTGTTGAGTGAACTCTGTTGTGCGAATTCAAAACTTCTAGCAACCATATTGCTTTGAAGATTATGGTCGACATTTCATTCTTAGACCATTGGATATCGGATCACCATTCTAAACATTGATCATGTACCTATGCCCATATTTCGGGTGCACCTTTCAACCAATGTTTACTCGTGGATGTTCTCCTCGAGCATACATCATTATATCATTTGATCTGACAAGTGTTATCTCCTTGCTCAGATAATTATGGAAATCCATCTTTTGGGAATCTCAATGATTGTCGCTGAGTCCCTCAGCCACCTCCTAACCCTCTCCTTGATTTAATGATGAACTCTTGTTTCGGAACTTGCTTCCTTGGTTCATTTCCCGAGAATCTTACAATGACAAACCGTCAATTTGTGTCGCACCCTCTCTTCTCAGGCATCATGAGTCAGAGGTATCCTAACACCGACCAGATCTTAATCTCGGTCAGATATGGTGGTTGGGACAACTCTCCATGAGCTATGATGTTGGTCCTTTGATGACCCGGTAATATGATGTCATGCCTAACACCCCTGGCTGGAGGACCTATCATTATAATTTCTTCTGCAAGGATAACCATTCTTCCTGGAGGAAATTGTAAGACTTATTTTATAAGTTGTTCCTGATGGATCTTTTGTGTATCCAAAGTCCGACCTTTGCTTGAAGACCCTGCCAATGCTATCTCGAAGCATGTCTGTGGTACTCCGATTTTCAATAACAACATTTGAAGCACAATGCAAAACTCTCTTTATCAATTATCCAAACACTGTTGTATGGGTAATGTCATTAAATTTCTTCCCCCCTTTCCTAAAGGGTTTTCTATGTTATATCCTGTCATGGATATCATGCTCTGGTTGTCCTTGGGAAGGATATACCCTTGAAATATGTGTTTAAACACATTTTCCTTTCCATCGTTCTGTTTAATCTGATAATCATATTTTCCTTTCCGTTGGTCGGTTTAACGTTGCTTGTGATCTATATGAGCTAAGCCGTAATATTCTCTTGCTTATGTAAACACCCCCAGTGTACAATTCTGTCAGCAAGACCCTGTTGCATTTGTCGATAACATTCCGGTAGCCACCGATGGACGAGAACTTTGCCTATTGGTCCGCCTCGTTTCGACGAGCAGGAAAATGGTTCTCTTCGTCCCTCGCCCTTGGTACCGATGTTGTTGCCGACATAAATGACAGGCTATCCTCTAACATGCCTTGCTTACATGATCACGCAAGATGTCACCACTCCTTCTACTTTTAACCCACATGGTGGGCCCATAACCCACAGTTCCACAGGATCGAAACCTGATTCTTCTACACACCCCCATTTCCAAAGTTATTCCACCCGCTTGGCTTCATAGGTAATTCACGGGCCACCTTCATAGTGATCTATTCCGGTACCAGACGCAATACTTTCCCATTGCTCTGAACCCCTGTCACATTTTGTTTCAGGCCACAAACGGTTGCCTATCCACTTGAAACTCCTTATTTCACCTTCTTAATTTACTCTCGATGACTTTCTTGAATTTCAACTCGAGAGGTGACTCTATACCTCGTTCACTGAGATAGCCCCTAGGTACTTAACATGTATTGAACTTCGTACTTCATGAGTTTTCCCCCTTATCTTTTTCGTAAGTACGACGGAGACCCCGAAGGAAGAATGACGACTTCATCATGATTCCCGTATGCATTTAATGGAAGACATCAATGCTATGGATCAACCTCTTTGAGAAGAGCAACCAGGGCCGAGAAGATCCGTTAGAATTTCGTAACCAGAACTTCCCCCGTACTCCATCTCTTAAATCTCGGGACGAGATTTCTTGTAGTAGAGGAGATTTGTGACGCCCGGATAATTAAGCTACAGTAACCTCTGCTAAATATGCCACATAACCTCCGTCACTGTTTAATCTCGCGTCAGTTCAAAACTTTTCAAATTCAAAATTTAAATATTGTCAAACATCAACAGTTTTCAAACATCGAAACAAAAATGTTCGGGTTGTGCCGAATATCACAGAGGTAATTATAGTAAAGAAAACACAAATTTATCAAATACTTAAATGCCCTAAGTTGAATTAAACAGTGAAAGAAAATAAATTAAAGAAAAGAAATAAAAACAGAATACAAAAAAAAGGAGGAGAAGCCCCCCCCCTGCTGGACCGCGGCCCAGCTGGCCATCGGGCCAACCAGGCCGGCCCAGGTCGGCCCCCACTCCTCTCCCTTATCCACTCCTCCCCCCCTACTCCCCACCGACAGCCCCCACTCCCCCCCGAAATATCCCCCTCTCCCCCGATCTGGATCGGGAGGAGACCACCGCCGAACCCCATCGCCGCCCGGTGCAGCCCCGGCCCCGTCACCGACCCGCGCCACTCGCCGGGGCCCTGCCGCCCGCCACGCCGTCTCCATCGCCTACACCTTGACGTCGCCTCGGAGCCGACGACCTCCCCGCCTCGTCACCTCCCTGACCCCGGAGGCCGCCGCTCGCCGCCCCACCGTCGCTACCTCGCCGGCGCCTCATCCCCGCCGGCCTTCTTCCTCTTCGTCGGCGTGCCCATCAACCCCCACGAGCCCCGCTGCCCCGTCCCTGCTCCTCGATGTGAGCCTCGCCTCCTCCCCTTCCCCCGTACGCCCGAGTTCCGGGCGACGCAAACCTCCGCCCTTCTCACCGTGGCCTCGCCTCGCAACTGGCCGCCTTAGCCGCCTATCCGCGTCGCCGGCACCTGGCCGCACCGGCCAGGATCGACGCCATCCCCGCCTCCCAGCACCCCGGCAACCCACTGGCCGCTGACGGCCCTCTCGTGCAACCCCGCACCGGCGCCAGGTTGCGCCTCTTGCTCTCGCCCCTCTGCCCCGCCCCCGGACATCGGCCTCCCCCTGCTCCGGCGCCCCTACCGTGGCCGGCGACCAGGATCTGCAGCGCCCAATCGGGCTGGGCGCTAGCGCCCGACGCCCGCGCCGACTCCACCTGCTAGCGCCCCGCCCGCTAGGCCTCTGTGCCACAGACAAACGGGCCCCAACCCCCCTTAAAAAAGAAGAAGATAATTAAAAATAAAAATAATAAATAAAAATGATTTAATAAAATTAATTATTAATTAATTAATTATCTAATGAATTAATTAAGTTAATTAATCTAGTTTAAATTAATTTAATTAACTAGTTAGGTTAATTAAATAGTAATTAAATTAGCTAATCTGTAATTAACCTAAATAGTGTATGACAGGTAGGTCCCACTGGACCCACCTGTCAGGTTGACCAAGTCAACTCTGTTGACTGCTGATGTCATCATGACATCATGCTGATGTCATTAATCTGTTTTCCGAATTAATTAAATAATTAACTAAATTCTAGAAATTAATAAAATCTTTAGAAAATCATATCTTTTAATCCGTAACTCGGATTAAAATATTTTCAACATGAAAGTTGCTCAGAACGACGAGACGATTCCGGATACGCAACCTGTTCGTCCGCCACACACCCCTAACCTATCTAACTCACAACTTTCCCCCTCCGGCTCTTCTTCCCGAAAACACGGAACACCGGGAATACTTTCCCGGATGTCTTCCCCCTTCGTCGGTATCACCTCCTACCGCGTTAGGGCACACCTAGCATCGTTACTTGTCATGTCATGCATCGATATGCATCTGTTTACATGGTATTCATTGTTTCTTCCCCCTCTTCTCTCCGGTAGACTACGAGACTGACGATGCTGCTGCCCAGTTCGACTACGGAGTTGACGACCCCTCTCTCTTGCCAGAGCAACCAGGCAAGCCCCCCCCCTTGATCACCAGATATCGCCTATTCTACTCTATATTGCTTGCATTAGAGTAGTGTAGCATGTTACTGCTTTCTGTTATACCTATCCTGATGCATAGCATATCCTTGTTACTACTGTTGTTACCTTTACCTACAATCCTATATGCTTAGTATAGGATGCTAGTATTTTCATCGGTGGCCCTACATTCTTGTCCGTCTGCTGTGCTATACTATCGGGATGTGATCACTCGGGAGGTGATCACGGGTATATACTATATACGTTATACATGATACATGTGGTGATCAAAGACGGGTCGGCTGGTGGAGCACCCGCGAGTGGATCTTTGTGGCGGAGCGACAGGGCAGGTTGAGACCGCCTAGGAGAGAGGTGGGCCTGGCCCTGTTTTGCGTTCGCGGATATTTAACACGCTTAACGAGATCTTGGTATTTGATCTGAGTTGGCTACGAGCCTATACGCACTAACCAACTACGTGGGAAAGATATGGGCACTCGGCGTCGTGGTATCAGCCGAAGCACTTTGTGACGTCAGCGACTGAGCGGCACGCGCCGAATTGGACTGGACCCCTGGGCTAGGTCTGCTTTCGGCCTCCCTCGCAACATGCAGGTGTGTTCAGGGTGATGGGCCCAGACCCCTGGGCGCCTAGGTTTAGACCGGCGTGCTGACCTCTCTGTTGAGCCTAGGTGGGGCTGCGACGTGTTGATCTTCCGTGACCGCGCATGACCCAGGGAAGTGTGTCCGGCCAAATGGGATCAAGCGTGTTGGGTAAGTTGGTGCACCCCTGCAGGGAAGTTAATCTATTCGAATAGCCGTGATCTTCGGTAACAGGACGACTTGGAGTTGTACCTTGACCTTATGACAACTAGAACCGGATACTTAATAAAACACACCCTTCCAAGTTCCACAGATAACCCGGTGATCGCTTTTCCACAGGGCGACGAGGGGAGGATCGCCGGGTAGGATTATGCTATGCGATGCGACTGGAGATGCTACTTGGAGATGCTACTTGGAGGACTTCAATCTACTCTCTTCTACATGCTGCAAGACGGAGGCTGCCAGAAGCGTAGTCTTCGACAGGATTAGCTATCCCCCTTTTATTCTGGCATTCTGCAGTTCAGTCCACCGATATGGCCCTTTACACATATACCCATGCATATGTAGTGTAGCTCCTTGCTTGCGAGTACTTTGGATGAGTACTCACGGTTGCTTTTCTCCCTCTTTTCCCCTTTCCCTTCTACCTGGTTGTCGCAACCAGATGCTGGAGCCCTGGAGCCAGACGCCACCGTCGACGATGATTCCTACTACACTGGAGGTGCCTACTACTACGTGCAGGCTGCTGACGACGACCATGAGTAGTTTAGGAGGATCCCAGGCAGGAGGCCTGCGCCTCTTTCGATCTGTATCCCAGTTTGTGCTAGCCTTCTTAAGGCAAACTTGTTTAACTTATGTCTGTACTTAGATATTGTTGCTTCTGCTGACTCGTCTATGATCGAGCACTTGTATTCGAGCCCTCAAGGCCCCTGGCTTGTATTATGATGCTTGTATGACTTATTTTATTTGTAGAGTTGTGTTGTGATATCTTACTGTGAGTCCATGATCTTGATCGTACACATTTGCGTGTATGATTAGTATACGATTGAATCGGGGGCGTCGCACGACTCCTGCCTACATCTACTACTATTACTCCACACATCGACTGCTATCCAGTATGCATCTAGAGTATTAAGTTCATAAGAACATAGTAACGCCTTAAGCAAGATGACATGATGTAGAGGGATAAACTCATGCAATATGATGTAAACCCCATCTTTTTATCCTCGATGGCAACAATACAATACATGTCATTTCCCTTTCTGTCACTGGGATCGAGCACCGCAATATTGAATCCAAAGCTAAGAACTTCTCCCATTGCAAGAAAGATCAATCTAGTAGGCCAAACCAAACTGATAATTCGAAGAGACTTGCAAAGATAAACCAATCATACATAAAAGAATTCAGAGAAGATTCAAATATCGTTCATAGATAGACTTGATCGTAAATCCACAATTCATCGGATCTCGACAAACACACCGCAAAAGAAGATTACATCGAATAGATCTCCAAGAGAATCGAGGAGAACTTTGTATTGAGATCCAAAGAGAGAGAAGAAGCCATCTAGCTACTATCTATGGACCCGAAGGTCTGAGGTAAACTACTCACACATCATCGGAGGGGCCATGGAGTTGATGTAGAGGCCCTCCGTGATCAATGCCCCCTCCGGCGGAGCTCCGAAAAAGGCCCCAAGATGGGATCTCTTGGGTACAGAAGGTTGCGGCGGTGTAAATAGGGTTTCATGGTGCTCCTAGATGTTTGCGGGGTATATGAATATATATAGGAGGAAGAAGTAGGTCAGTGGTGCAACGAGGGGCCCACGAGGGGGAGGGTGCGCCCAGGGGGGGTAGGCGCGCCCCCTGCCTCGTGGCCGCCTTGTTGATTGCTTGACGTCCACTCCAAGTCCTCTGGATCACGTTTGTTCCAAAAATCACGTTCCCGAAGGTTTCATTCCGTTTGGACTCCGTTTGATATTCCTTTTCTGCGAAACACTGAAATAGGCACACAAAAATAGCAATTTGGGATGTGCTTCCGGTTAATAGGTTAGTCTCAAAAATAATATAAAAGTGTAAAATAAAGCCCATTAACATCCAAAATAGATAATATAATAGCATGGAATAATCAAAAATTGTAGATACATTGGAGACGTATCAGCATCCCCAAGCTTAATTCATGCTCGTCCTCGAGTAGGTAAATGATAAAAACAGAATTTCTGATGTGGAATGCTTTCTAGAATTTTCTTCAATGTATTTTTCTCTATTGTGGCATGAATGTTCAGATCCGAAAGATTCAAGATAAAAGTTTATTGTTGACATAAAAATACTAATACTCCAAGTATGCTAATCAAGCAATTATGTCTTATCAAAATACCATAGCCAAAGAAAACTTATCCCTATAAAGTCATATAGTTTGGCCATGCTTCATTTTTGTCACACAAAATGCTCTCATCATGCACAACCCCGATGACAAGCCAAGCAATTGTTCCATACTTAGCATTTTCAAACTCTTTCAACTTTCACGCAATATATGAGCGTGAGCCATGGACATAGCACTATGGGTGGAATAGGATATGATTGAGGTTGTGTGAGAAGACAAAAAGGGACAAAGTCTCACATTGACGCGGCTAATCAATGGGCTATGCAGATGCCCACCAATTGATGTCAATGCAAGGAGTAGGGATTGCCATGAAACGGATGCACTAGAGCTAAATATATGAAAGCTCATCAAAGAAAATAAGTGTGTGTGCATCCAACTCGCTTGCTCAGAAAGACCTAGGGCATTTGAGGAAGCCCATCATTGCCTCATTGGAATATACAAGCCAAGTTCTATAATGAAAACTTCCCACTAGTATATGAAAGTGACAAAATAAGAGACTCTCTATTATGAAGATCATGGTGCTACTTTGAAGGACAAGTGTGGAAAAAGGATAGTAACATTGTCCCTTCTCTCTTTTTCTCTCTTTTATTTTTTCCTTTTTCTTTTTATTTGGGCCTTCTTTTTTTCTTTTGGCCTCTTTTCTCTTTTTTATTTATTTTTTGTCTGGAGTCTCATCCCGACTTGTGGGGGAATCATAGTCTCCATCATCCTTTCCTCACTGGGACAATGCTCTAATAATGATGATCATCACACTTTCATTTTCTTACAACTCGATACTTAGAACAAAATATGACTCTATGTGAATGCCTCCGGCGGTGTACCGGGATTGCGATGAATCAAGAGTGACATATATGAAAAAATTATGAACGGTGGCTTTGCCAAAAATATGATGTCAACTACATGATCATGCAAAGCAATATGACAATGATGATGCGTGCCATAATAAATGGAACGGTGGAAAGTTGCATGGCAATATATCTCGGAATGGCTATGGAAATGCCATAATAGGTAGGTATGGTGGCTATTTTGAGGAAGATATAAGGAGGCTTATGTGTGATACAGCGTATCATATCACGGGGTTTGGATGCACCGGCGAAGTTTGCACCAACTCTCAAGGTGAGAAAGGGCAATGCACGGTACCAAAGAGGCTAGCAATGATGGAAGGGTGAGAGTGCGTATAATCCATGGACTCAAATTAGTCATAAAGAACTCACATACTTATTGCAAAAATCTACAAGTCATCAAAACCAAGCACTACGCGCATGCTCCTAGGGGGATAGATTGGTAGGGAAAGATCATCGCTCGTCCCCGACCGCCACTCATAATGAAAGCAATCAAACAACACTCCATGATTCAAATTTGTCACATAACGTTTACCATATGTGCATGCTACGCGACTTGCCAACTTCAAAAAAATTATTCATCAATTTCACAATTACTCAACTAGTACACCTCTAATATTACCACCTTTATATCTCAAAACAATCTATCAAGCATCCAACTTCTCTTAGCATTTAAAATTTATAACCAAAGTGAATTACCATGATGTTATAAAGGACTCTCAAAATTATATAAGTGAAGCATGAGAGATCAATTATTTCTATAAAATAGAACCACCGTCATGCTCTAAAAGATATAAGCGAAGCACTAGAGCAAAAACTATACAACTCAAAAGATATAAGTGAAGCACATAGAGTATTCTAATAAATTCCAATTCATGTGTGTCTCTCCCAAAAGGTGTGTACAACAAGGATGATTGTGGTAAACTAAAAGGCAAATACTCAAATCATACAAGACGCTCCAAGCAAAACACATATCATGTGGCGAATAATAATATAGCTCCAGGTAAAGTTACCGATGGACGAAGACGAAAGAGGGGATGCCTTCCAGGGCATCCCCAAGCTTAGGCTTTTGGTTGTCCTTGGATTTTACCTTGGTGAGCCTTGGGCATCCCCAATCTTAGGCTCTTGCCACTCCTTGTTCCATAATCCATCAAATCTTTACCCAAAACTTGAAAACTTCACAACACAAAACTTAAAAGAAAATCTCCGTGAGCTCCGTTAGTAAAAGAAAACAAACCACCACTTCAAGCTACTGTAATGAACTCATTATTTATTTATATTGGTGTTAAATCTACTGTATTCCAACTTTCCTATGGTTTATAAACTCTATTACTAGCCATACATTCATCAAATAAGAAAACAACACACGATAAACAAAATCTGTCAAAAACAGAACAGTCTGTAGTAATCTGTAGGTTTCAAATACTTCTGGAACCCCAAAAATTCTAAAATAAATTTATGGACGTGAGGAATTTATTTATTAATCATCTTAAAAAAGAATTAACTAAATAGCAATATCCAATAAATAATGGAAGCAATTCTCGTGAGCGCTAAAGTTTCTGTTTTTAACAGCAAGATCGAAAGGACTTTCCCTAAGTCTTCCCAATGGTTCTTCTTGGCACAAACACTAATCAAACACAAAAAACACAACCATAACAGAGGCTGGATAAATTATTTATTACTAAACAGGAGAAAAAGGCAAGGAATGAAAATAAAATTGGGTTGCCTCCCAACAAGCGCTATCGTTTAACGCCCCTAGCTAGCCATAAAAGCGAGGATAGATCTAGGTATTGCCATCTTTGGTAGGCAATCCATAGGTGGCTCTCATAATAGATTCATATGGTAATTTTATTTTCTTTCTAGGGAAGTGAGGGAGTCCTGGATTAGGGGGTGTCTGGATGGCCGGACTATACCTTCAGCCGGACTCCTAGGCTATGAAGATATAAGATTGAAGACTTTGTCCCGTGTCCGGGAGGGACTTTCCTTGGCGTGGAAGGCAAGCTTGGCGATACGGATATGTAGATCTCCTACCATTGTAACCGACTTTGTGTAACCCTAACCTTCTCCGCTGTCTATATAACCCGGAGGGTTTTAGTCCGTAGGACAAGATACAGAACAACAATCATACCATAGGCTAGCTTCTAGGGTTTAGCCTCTCCGATCTCGTGGTAGATCTAATCTTGTACTACCCATATCATCAATATTAATCAAGCAGGACGTAGGATTTTACCTCCATCAAGAGGACCCGAACCTGGGTAAAACTTCGTGTCCCTTGCCTCCTGTTACCCTGGCCTAGACGCACAGTTCGGGACCCCCTACCCGAGATCCGCCGGTTTTGACACCGACATTGGTGCTTTCAGTCAGAGTTCCTCTGTGTCGTCGCCATCAGGAAGGATGCCTCGCCCCATCTTTAAAGACGGCACCATTGCTAAGAGAGCTTTGGCTGTCGGCCAAACCCTCCGGCTAGGTGGTTTTCTTATGACCGCCTATTCGGCTTCTGCGCCGACGATGACCTCTCGAGCCATCGAAAACAATCTTCATGTCAGCTCGGAACTCGCCGAGCAGTTAGATCCAATGAAGCTCTCCTCCATAAACGAGCTCTTGGATTGCATCGCCGCCCTGGGAGTCGCTACGGATTACGACCAGATTGGGCCTAAACCCGATCTGAGAGAGATTAACTCTCCCCAAGTCACCCATCACGTTGCCGTGGTAGAGGGACAGTGCGGCGACCCTTCATCTATCTTAAGGACTAGCTACGTCCGGATTCCCGATCCCTCCAAGCCGGATACCCGCGGAGGGGAGGATATCACTCAAGACCTGAACTTAGAGTCAGGCGACGGGCTGGATTCATTGGACAACATCCAGGAATCCAAATTTTCGAGTTCGGAAATTCCTCGGCCTTTGAGCCTCAGATTGGGTGAGGCTTCGGATTTAATTCCACCCACCCACCCGAACATAAGCGATCTATCCAAATCAGGCAAGAGCCCGATGAAACAGTACATCATTACTGGGCCAGATTCCTCCTGGTTAGGAACAGGATAAGGGACTGCCGCGAGGAAGACGCAATCTCAATCTTCTGCAATAATTGCACGGACAAGGGAATCCTCAACGCCATAAGTCACCGTGATATTACACGCTTCGCTGACTTAGCGTCCATTGTACGAAAGTACTGTGCGATGGAAAGCGCCTGGAAAACCGAAATAAAATTTTGGGACGATCCGGCCCTGAATACAAACCCAGTCCGAAATAAAAGGGTGCATCATCGCCAGACACCCGGGTCAAACACCAAAAAGCAAAAACCCTCTACAGGGCATGGAACCGTATTGGAAGGATGGCTTAATGGACCCTGTAAAATTCATAGTACAGAGGACGCCACACCAACTCACAGCCTTAGAGCATGTTGGATACTCCGGCAGGTGGCCAAAATTGGCGAAGATCTCCTAATTCCGGAGGCCACAGAAAGCCACCCCAGAGACACCAATACGGTATTAACAGTCTTCGAGACTTTCGCATCAAATAATATGCGAAAAAGGACACTCCGCAGCCTTGCCGAAGTCTACCAAGTAGCAACAATAAACCCATGGAGTGACACGACTATTACCTTTAACGCCAGTGATGAACCTAAATTCCGAATAGCCCGAGCACCAGCCGCATTGGTCCTCAGTCCAATAGTGGACGGCTTTCGTCTTACCAAGGTACTCATGGACGGCGGCAGCGGATTGAACCTCATTTATGAGGAAACCCTTCAAAAAATGGAAATAGACTGGAACCACATTGAGCGAAGCAGCACAACCTTTAGAGGAATAATCCCCAGTCGGGAAGCGCGCTGTACAGGAAAAATCACACTAGATGTGGTGTTCGGCACGCCGGATAATTACAGGTCCGAAGAGGTCACGTTCCATGTGGCTCCGTTCAGCAGCGGTTATCACGCTCTGCTAGGGCGGGAAGCGTTTACAATCTTCCAAGCAATACCCCATTACGGGTACATGAAGCTCAAGATGCCCGGGCCTAACGGGATCATCACTCTCGCTAGTGATCCGGACATAGCACTCCGCGCCGAAAACAAGACAGCCGCACTGGCCCTCGAGGCACTATCCGAAGCCCTAGCGGCTGAGGAACTGACTGCGCTGCGCTCCATGGTGAATAGGGACGATGTGGTACTCGACAAAAGATCCAAGTCCACCTCCTTTAAACCGGCGGACGAAATAGTCAAATTCCAGGTCCATCCAACGGACCCCAATAAAACAGCTTCCATCGGGGCACAGTTAAACCCTGATGTAGACGCCGCACTGCGAGAGTTCCTACGAGAGAACTGGGACATTTTCGCCTGGCACCCTTCAGACATGCCAGGAATCCCACGCAGGCTGGCCGAGCACAGCTTAAATATCCTAAAAGGATTCAAACCTGTCAAACAAGCTCTTCGGCGTTTTTCCGAACCTAAGAGACAGGCCATGGGAGAGGAGCTAGCAAAGCTATTGGAGGCCGGATTCATCAGAGATATAAAACATCCGGACTGGCTAGCAAACCTGGTGATGGTACCAAAGAAGGACAAATCCTGGCGCCTGTGCGTTGATTTTAAAGACCTTAACAAGGCTTGCCCAAAGGATCCCTTCCCCCTCCCCCGCATCGATCAAATTATCGACGCTACCGCAGGACACGATTCGTTGTGTTTCCTCGACGCATATTCCGGCTACCATCAAATCAAGATGGCAGAATCAGACCAAGCCGCAACGGCATTTATCACACCATACGGCCCATTCTGCTTCAACACAATGCCCTTCGGGCTCAAAAACGCCGGCGCAACATATCAGCGCATGATTCAGACATGTCTGGCAAACCAGATCGGCAAAACAGTGGAGGCATATGTAGATGATGTGGTCGTCAAAACAAGACATGTCGAATCTCTAGTAGACGACTTGAGGCTCACATTTGATAACCTCCGAACATACGACATCAAGCTCAACCCGGAAAAATGCGTTTTCGGCGTCCCAGCCGGAAAGCTCTTGGGCTTCATTGTATCCGGTAGAGGAATTGAAGCAAATCCAGCCAAGATCCGAGCTCTGTCACAATTGGATATCCCAAAGGACCTCAAACAAATACAAAGTTAACCGGATGCGTGGCGGCTCTAAGCCGCTTTATCTCCCGCTTGGGAGAAAAGGCCCTACCCCTTTACCGCCTCCTTCGGTGCACCGAACACTTCGAATGGACGGATGCAGCCACGGCCGGATTCGACGAAATAAAAGCCATATTGGCAACAAACCCAGTCCTGGCCGCGCCAAACATTGGCGAACCAATGCTATTGTACATTGCAGCAACACATCAGGTTGTAAGCGCAGTGGCCGTTGTCGAACGAGAAACGGACGGACAAAAATTCCCCCTTCAAAAGCCGGTCTATTATGTGTCCACTGTCCTCACTCCGTGCAAATGATGGTACCCGCATTATTAAAAGATTGTTTACGTGGTATTCATGGCATCCCGGAAGCTACGACACTACTTTCAAGAGTGTTCAATAACAATAGCCTTGGAAGTACCACTTAACGATATTATAAACAACCATGACACAACGGGCCGGATTGCAAAATGGGCCATTGAGCTCCTCCCGTTCGACATAACTTGTAAGCCATGGCGAGCCATCAAGTCGCAAGTTTTGGCTGACTTCATCGCAGAATGGATGGAGGCTGAACTCCCTAAAGAGTACGACACATATTCAAATTGGATCATGCATTTTGACGGCTCCAAGACGTTGGCCGGACTAGGGGCCGTCGTCGTTTTGACGTCCCCCACAGGAGACACAGTTGAATACGTACTCTAGATTATGTACACAGACTCCAACAACGCAACCGAATATGAGGCCCTTTTACATGGTCTCCGGATGGCAGTATCCATGGGCATTCAACGCCTAGAGGTGCGCGGGGACTCGAACCTCGCAATAACCCAAATAAATGGAGACTTCGATGCCAAGGATCCAAAAATGGCAGCTTACTGCAACGCCGTCCTAAAAATGCCAGCTCGGTTCGAAGGGCTTGAATTTCACCATATAGCCCGGGAAAATAATCAGGCGGCAGATGTCCTGGCACGCATTGGCGCAAAACACGATGTAGTCCCCCCCAACATCTTCTTGGAAAGGCTGTTCAAGCCATCCGTAGTATGGGAAGGGGAGCCGAACAATAACAGCCCGGACCCAACTGCACTGCCCGACACCGAACATTCTGACACAATCGGAGGCTCTGCCAATGAAATAACACCTTCAGCCCACGTAATAATGGCCGTCATCGCCCCGTGGACAGAACCATTCCTCGCCTACCTTACTAGGCAGGAACTCCCCGAGGACCAAAATGAGGCACGCTGCATAGTGCGGCGATCCAAAGCCTACAAAGTCCACGAGGGAGAGCTTTATAAGAAAAGCACTACCGGAGTCCTTCAAAGGTGCATCTCCGAAGAGGAAGGGCGGAACCTCCTGGCTGAAATTCATGCCGGACTCGGCGGTCATCACGCTGCAGCTCGGTCCCTTGTAAGCAAGGCCTTCCGTACAGGCTTTTATTGGCCGACGGCCCGGGCAGACGCCCATGACTTAGTCCAACGATGCGTCGGTTGCCAGCTCTTTGCAAACCAAAGCCATATGCCACCCACCGCCCTCCAAACCATCCCCATCACTTGGCCCTTCGCGGTCTGGGGGCTTGACATGGTTGGACCCCTTAAAGGCGGAACCCACAAGCAAAAATACTTACTGGTCATGGTGGATAAGTTCACCAAATGGATAGAAGCCAAGCCTGTTAAGACGGCCGAATCCGGACCGGTGATAGACTTTATATCCGGGGTTGTACACCGTTACGGCGTCCCCCACAGCATCATCACTGATAACGGCACGAACTTTACGGCCGACGAGGTAAAACTCTGGTGCAAAAACATGGGCATCAAGCTCGATTATGCTTCCGTCTATCACCCACAAACTAACGGCCAGGTCGAACGTGCAAATGGTCTTATCATGAGCGGCATCAAACCCAGATTAGTGCGGTCCCTCAAGGAATCTAACACACACTGGGTAGAGGAGCTCGACTCCGTACTCTGGGGGCTGCGGACCACGCCAAATCGCACCACCGATACACACCATTCTTATGGTGTACGGCGCAGAGGCAGTTTTGCCTTGCGACATAATTCATGACTCACCTCGAGTGCGCATGTACGAAGAAAGAGAAGCCGAGCTCGATCGGCAGGACAGTTTGGACGCATTGGAGGAGGAGCGTGACGTGGCAAAAGCCCGTTCCGCATTCTATCAACAGCAGGCTCGAAGATACCAAAGCAGAGAAGTACGGGCCAAAAATTACAACATTGGCGAATTAGTTCTACGCCTGCCGGACAAGAAAAAGGACAAACTCAAGCCCAAGTGGGAAGGTCCCTTCATAATTGACCAAGTCCTGACTGGTGGAGCGTACCGCCTGCGAGATGCATCGGATAACCGACTCGAGCCGAACCCATGGAACGCAGCCCGTCTCCGAAGATTCTATGCCTAGCGCCGGACTCTGTGTTCGTCTCCTTCCTCTGTCCATTTTTTATATACTGTCTGTCTTACATTTCTCTCCTTCTCCCCTTCCTTTCTCTTATAGCCTTTAAAGGCTCATCAAATGACGTGCTATTCGCACTCATTAAACCTGGGGGCTTCTTTTAACAGAAGCTTATTTATACGGGCTTCATGCCCAACACATGTGTTACACTTCCGCATGTACCTTTTATTTCACCATTATATGCATCGATATGACTTAAGTTTTGGCCAAGCTGGGTTGCCTGGCTCCTGTGCTTACCCCTACGTTCCCGATTATTCGGCTAGGCGGTAAAGGGAGCACCTCTGCGATTGTTACTGCCGGATCAGCCGGATGTGTACCTCAGACTGGGTGAAGCCGAAAGCTAGCGTTCTTAAGGGAATATTCGGTCGGTGACCTAAAAGATGATCTTTTCACTTATTTATTTATGCGCCCCCAGATGCTTTTTCCCGCGTCTTTTTCGCAGAATGGGCATGCACTTTAGGGCATGCCTCCCAGGGAAAGGAACCCCTAACGGAACTATTCTCCCTGGAAGATGTTTCTTACTAACCATGTAATATAACATAACTAGTCGGGCACTTGTCTGTTCACGCACTAATGACCCCTACGCCTGGTCTCCATGCATTCCCCGGTTCTTATATAACCGCATGGGAATTCGGACACACTCCGGACCGTCAGGTCCCGAGGCTGAAGCGAAAAGGTCGGCCATGACAAACGATCTACAATCCGGCTAGAAGGCATTATAAATGTCAATTAAATTACATAGTCATTCTGACTGATTGTATTCCTCTTCAATACCATCTAACAGGCTGTCTAATTTACAGTCCTGCTGGGAATACTTTGCGGCCAATTCTACTTGGCCGTATACTAAGCTTACAGGGATCTCCTTCCCATCGGGCCCCACAGGACCAACCTCGGCCATGTGGTTGGGGTCAGCCTTTGTGTACCGCGTCTTCACCATGGCCCAGGCCTCCCTAGCGCCTTGACGGCAGGCCGATATCTTCCACAATCGGAAGCGCCGCCGTGCTCCCTTTATCTTCTCCGCAAGCTCTCCAAGACCTTCGGGCATGGAGATGGATGGCCACAAGGCCTGGGCGACGCCTTGCATCGCCTGCCGAACTCGCTCGAGCAGTTGCGAGAGCTCGGGAAGAAGGTCACCCGTAGAATCGGGCATCTCCTCTGTAGGACGACCTATTGGCACACCTACAGACATTACTCTGTTAGTCGACTTCCCCGCCGAACCTTTTTTTCAAAGGTTCGTTCAAGCACTTACTAAATATGCCGCGCCGAAGCCGCTGATTCTCCTTAACGGAGTCTGACAGCTGGGCACGAACATCTTTCAGGTCGACGCCCAGCTTGGTGTTGGCATCTTGGAGATCGTTCTTCTCCTGCCTCACCTTTGTCAGCACCTTCTCCCCAGCCTACAGCTGGCATAGGAGTTGTTGCCTTTCCGGACTCAATCCGGCGCCATCTGCAATTTCATTTGTTAGATTCGCACCCATGCCGTGCTTCACAAAATACTTATCTTTCGAAGTGTATATTACCAGAGGGGGTCTCCTTGGGCTCGCCTGCCACGGCTAGTGTGGCCTCAAGTTGGGCTTTGCACTCTTCCAGCTCCTGGGACAGTAGGGAATTCTTTTCTGTAAGAACCTGCATAACATATGATCCTTAAATCAGTTATTCTAACTGTTTCAAGTCTCGGAGGCTACTGGTATATATATAATTACCAAAATTTTCTTACCCGGATGTCTTTTACATATTGCTCCGTGGCTCCGGCTAGACCATTTTGAGCGGCACGGAGGTACGCATCTCCCGAATTGAAGGCATCTAATGCCTCTCGGGAGAAACAAGCGTCACGAAGAATTGTCCGGCGACGCCTGTGGTTCATGGCACTCTCCACCTCAGAGTTGGTGGCAGACAAGCTGTCCACATCCTCCGTCGAAGGAGCGTCCGGTGCGCGCCTTGTGTTCGCCTCCGCCTCCGGACCAGGCTTTGGAGCCTGGCTGGTGGAGGCGCGATTGGCAGCCTCTCCGGATATAGTCTGGCGAGGTCTCTTTGTCCTGAAGAGAGCACGAGTGTTAACATGCCTTGAAGGTATAACACCTGGGATAAGGGGGCGCGCCATACCTTTGCGCTGACGTCTCAGTCCGTACTGCATCTCTTTTCTGCCCACGGGGCCCTGCGGCCCCTCGTTGGCTTGTCGCCGCAGGTTCGGCCTCCCGTCTCAAAAACCTCCCCTGCAAAGCTCGGTTGTAATCAGGAAACTGAAAACACGAGAGGGCGGACCCCTATTCGGGGTACTGGGACTTCGATCTCAGTTACCTGGGTTATCGGCCATAATGGCCACCAAGGCGTTGTCCTTGCTCAATTGATGGAACACTCCATCAATCAGCTCCACAGATAAGTCCGGATCCTCTTGAGAGGCCGGGTCGAGGGACCGTCCTGGGTCCTCGGGTTGTGGAGGAGGGCTGTTTATTTCTTTAACAGCCTGGCACAGTTCCTGCGTTAAAGTCGTTAGACTGAATATTTAACAATGGGAATATAAAATGGATGGGCAAGTAAACCACTTACCCAGCTTGGGGGATTGTACATAAAAAATCCACCCTGCGGGTTGACGTGGAGAAATTCCTCCTCTTCTCCCTTGTACAAAGCGGACAAGGTCTTTGTTAGGGCCGCAGCCGAATCCGGTCCCTTACGGCCGTAGCGGGTGGCGTCGTCCTCCCCGTTGAAATCCCACATGGGGTGGCCTCTGTACTGTAGCGGCTGCACCCCTTGCATGATGCATGCGGCCATGACCCCGATCATGGTCAGTCCGGAATGAGCTAACAATCTTATCAGGCTCATCAGGTAACGGACGTCCTTGTCACTTTCCCTCTGAGGGCTCCGTGGACGCCAACTTAGGCGCTTCTTTAGTGGAGCACTATCGAACTCAGGAAGGCCGATCCGGACACGATCCGGTAGCGGGACGTCGTCTATATAAAACCATTCCGAAGGCCAGTCCTCGAACGCCTTCTTTGGGGTTCCGGATAGATATCCGGTCCCGGCGATGCGCCACACTTCGGCTCCGCCCACTTGATATATCAACCCCATCTGAGAGCGGGGCACAAGCAGAATAGCACTTTCCACAGCCCGAAATGAGCCTCAAACCCAAAACAGCTCGCAGAGGGCTACGAAGCCCACGATATGCAATACGGAGGCAGGCGTTAAGATTGTGTACTGGAGGCCATAGAACTCCAGAGCCCCGGAGGAAAGATGGATGGAAATCCGAGCCCTCTATTAGATTAAGGACGAGGCATACCCGCTCTCCTTTGGAGGGATTAGGGGCACTCTGTAACGCCCTCGATGCGGCTATATCTCCTACGTGTCGAAGCACGACTTAGAGGCATAACCGCATTGAAATCAATGTTGCAAGTAAGGCAATCTTCACAACATCCCATGTAATATAGATAATAAAAGGGGAAGGTACATAGTTGGCTTACACTCGCCACGTCAAACAAAGTACATAAATAGCATTACATCATCCAATCACTCATGGCCCGACTACGGCACCAAAATAAAAGATCAACCCAACATGCGACACGGCCCCGATCGCCCCAACTGGGCACCACTACCGATCATCGGGGAAAGACACGTAATAACAGCGTGAATCCTCGTCGAACTCCCACTTGAGCTCAAGCGCGTCATCTGGTACGGAGTCATCAGGCCCTGCATCTGGTTTGGAAGTAATCTGTGAGCCACAGGGACTCAGCAATCTCGCACCCTCGCGATCAACACTATTTAAGCTTATAGGTAAAGGCAAGGTAAAATATGTGGAGCTGCAGCAAGCGACAAGCGTATATGGTGGCTAACCTATTCGCAAAAGAGAGCTAGAAGAGAAGGCAAAGCGCGGACGAATAACTAGAGAACAACCTGCGGCAAGCATTACTCCAACACCGTGTTCACTTCCCGGACTCCGTCGAGAAGAGACCATCACGGTAACTCACACAGTTGATTCATTTTAATTAAGTTAAGGTTCAAGTTATCTACAACCAGACATTAACATATTCCCATCTGCCCATAACCGCGGGCACAGCTTTCGAAAGTTCAAATCCCTGCAGGGGGTCCCAACTTAGCCGATAACAAGCTCTCACGGTCAACCAAGGATATACCTTCTCCCGAGACATTCCGATCAGACTCGGCATCCCGGTTCTACAAGACATTTCGACAAGTTAAAACAAATCCAGCAACACTGCCCGAATGTGCCGACAAATAATGATACGAGTTGCACATATCTCGTTCTCAGGGGACACTCAGATTGTCCAAGGTACGGGTAGGCCAGCCCAGAGTTGCCCCTGGTGGCCACCGGCAGCTTACAGGTGGACCAACACTCAGAGGAGCACTGGCCCGGGGGGTTTAAAATAAGATGACCCTCGGGCTCCAGAAACCCAAGGGAAAAAGAGGCTAGGTGGAAAAAGGTCAAAACAAGGTTGGGCATTGCTGGAAGAGTTTTATTCAAGGCGAACTATCAAGGGGTTCCCATTATCACCCAACCGCGTAAGGAACGCAAAATCCGGGAAGATAACACCGATATGACGGAAACTAGGGCGGCAAGAGTGGAACAAAACACTAGGCAAAAGGCCGAGCCTTCCACCCTTTACCAAGTATATAGATGCATCAAGATAACCAGGTAATATAATGATATCCCAACAAGAAAAATGATGTTCCAACAAGGAACGGTCTCCAATCTTCACCTGCAACTAGCAACGCTATAAGAGGGGCTGAGCAAAGCGGTAACATAGCCAATCAACGGTTTGCTAGGACATGGTGGGTTAGAGGTTTGACATGGCAATTTGGGAGGCATGATAAGCAAGTGGTAGGCATCGTAGCATAGGCATAGCAAAAGAGCGAGCATCTAGCAAAGCAAAGATAGAAGTGATTTCGAGGGTATGATCATCTTGCCTGCAAAGTTGTCAGAGTTGACTGGATCCTCGAAAGCAAACTCAACGGGCTCCTCGTTAGCGAACTCGTCTCCCGGCTCTACCCAAACAATACAAACAAGTAAAAAGGACACAATCAACCACGTGCAAAGCTCAAACAACATGATGCAAACATGGTATGCTATGCGGGATGCGATATGTGATGCGTATGGAAGATTTGACAACGAATGAAAGAACCTGGCCTCAACTTGGAAATCCAAGTGTGCCAATGGATAGGTGAGGTGATTTCGCTTGAAAACGATATAAAGAACGCTGGAATCAGAGACACGGTTTGGAAATGGCGAGCAATTTAAATATGGCACCGGTCTGCGATAAACAGCAAGTAGCCTTATAAATGCAACAAGACAAATATGCCACAGCACTCAAACATGGCAACAAAATACATGGCATGGATCCATTCATGAAGCTTAACAAAAGATGAGCACTGAGATACGACCAATTCATCCATTAACAGGTTCAAACAAGCATGGCAAAAGTGCAATTGGTAAACAGATTTCAGACTTACTGAAATTAACACTTGTCTGGAATTTCAGATCAGGTAGCACACTTTGGAGCATGAAAACTATATGCTACAGGTACTTAAAATGGAAAAGTAAAGCATGGCATGGAGCTACTCAAGGAGCTTAACAAAAGTCCCTTAGTGACCTTGAGCCAAAAGGGATCAGAAAATACAATTGCAAGCATGTGAAAATGGCAAAAACATAATCGGATCACAGACTTGGTGAAAAACTGGAACATGCAAATCAGATATCAAGTAGGCATGTTTACAAGCTCGATGCACCCACTACAGAGCGTGTCATGACAATCTAAGCATACACCCATCAAGAATACACATTATACAAGCTAGACATGGAAATAACAATAACATAGCATGCACGTATCAACTACAACATCCTCGGCAAAATCGCTAACAAGTAGACAATCTGCCCAGATTCACGAAATAGCAAAAGTAGAGCTCGATTGACTCAAGCTAGGGCCCTCGATAATTGCAAACAAAGACATGGATGGATAGAGCACTACAAGATTAACAAAACATCCTTACTGATCATCCTCAAAAGAGGCACGGATAACTAGGAAACAACATGAACATATGGCATATTGATAAAAACAGATCAAGGACTTAGTGGAATTGCTAAGTCCCTGAAATCAGCATTAACGTATGCACCACTTGGAAAGCTTGTGCTAGTCACCACACACATCACAAAAATACATGGATTGCACCTCTGGAAAGATGACAAAACACATAACAAAACATATGTAGACCTCAGGGGCATATCATGCACACAATAATCATGACAAACATGACAAATAGCTATTTGGAGCAGCAGATCTGACAATTATCTCAAATAGCACTCTTTCAACAGCATTTTGGGCAACAAGATGAACTCAAATGAAAATGATGCAATGAAATGAAATGATGTGCTCTCTGAGATGAACATTTTGATATGCTACATGCCCAAAACGGAGCTATGGATGCGGAGATACAACATGATGAAAAACGCAAATTATTAGGGTTTCGTGAGGAAAGTCAACCATCTGGATTTTAGATCTGAGATCCACTATTCATGCGCGGATAATGATGATCGTCGGGGGAACGCCGGTGGCCGGACTTCTCGCTGGGGAAAGCACCGGTGTGGAGGAGGAAGGCGCGGGGCGGCGCCGGAGTGTGGTGGTGGTGGCCGGCGTCGGTGCGGCGGCTCGGCCGCCGGCGTCGAGGCAAGGGGCGGTGAGGAGGCGCCCCAACGCGGCGGCTCCGGCCGGCGAGGCGGCTCGGCTGCGAGGAGAGAGGCGGCGGAGGTAGGAGAATACCCGGGCGACGGTGGAGGGATCCCGGGCCGCGGGGGCCGGCCACGGGCCGAGCGGGCCCGCGCGGAATCGGTGGTGATGTGGGGCCCCAGCTGCCATGTGGCGCGCCCCGGTAGGTCGGCGGCGGCGGGCGGACAATGTCCGGACCGCGGGAATTTCGTCCGGCGGCGGCGGGTGGAGATGGATCTAGGGTTTGGGGAAGAAGGACCCATGGATTTCGAAGGGGGGCTATATATAGGCATAGAGGGAGCTAGGAGAGTCCAAATGAGGTGCGGTTTTCGGCCACGCGATCGTGATCGAACGCTCTAGAATATGGAGAGGGTTTTGGTGGGTTTTGGGCCAAATTGGAAGGGTGTTGGGCTGCAACACACACGAGGCCTTCTTGGTCCCTCGGTTAACCGTTGGAGCATCAAACGAAGTCCAAATGGTACGAAACTTGACAGGCGGTCTACCGGTAGTAAACCAAGGCCGCTTGGCATGTTTTGGTCCAATCCGGAAATGTTTAATCCCCACACACGAAAGAAAGGTAGAAATGACCACCGGAGGAGAACGGAGCGCCGGAATGCAAAACGGACAATGGGGAAAATGCTCGAATGCATGAGATGAACACGTATGCAAATGCAATGCACATGATGACATGATATGAGATGCATGACAACAACAACAACAACAACAACAACAACAACACACGGAGACAAAAAAAACCTGAACCCGAGAAAATAAAATAACTTAACGCCGGAAACGGCAAGAGTTGGATTACATATTAGGTAAATCATATCCGGGGTGTTACAACACTCCACCACTACGAAAGGATCTCGTCCCGAGATCTAGGACTGGAAGAACGCCGGGTATTCAGAACGGAGGTGATCCTCGCGTTCCCAGGTGGCTTCACGGTCGGAATGGTGTGACCACTTGACTTTGAGGAATTTGATTGACTTATTGCGAGTCTTGTGTTCAGTCTCTTCAAGAATAGCCATGGGGTGCTCACGGTAAGAGAGATCTTCTTGGAGCTCAATGTCTTCGAAGTTGACGGTGCGGTCAGGAGTCTTGAAACACTTGCGGAGCTGAGAGACATGGAACACGTCGTGCACATTTGCAAAGATTGAAGGAAGCTCGAGTTGATAGGCGAGATCGCCTCTCTTGCTGACGATCTTGAAAGGTCCTACGTATCTAGGGGCAAGCTTCCCTTTGATACCGAAGCAACGAGTACCTTTCATAGGAGAGACGCGGAGGTAAACATGATCTCCGATCTCGAAATCCAAATCACGGTGCTTACTATCATAGTAGCTCTTCTGGCGCGATTGAGCTTCTTTGAGGTTATCACGAATGACTTTGCACATCTCCTCTGCCTTTGTGATTAAGTCATTTCCCAGAAGTTGATGTTCACCGTTTTTAGACCAGTTGAGAGGGGTACGGCACTTCCTGCCATACAGAATTTCAAATGGGGCCTTGCCCGAACTTGCTTGAAAACTGTTGTTGTAGGAGAATTCAGCATAAGGAAGACAATCCTCCCACTTCATGCCGAAGGAGATCACACAAGCCTTGAGCATATCTTCAAGAATCTGAATGACACGCTCGACTTGACCGCTAGTTTGAGGATGGAAAGCTGTGCTGAAGCGGATGTTGGTGCCCATGGCCTTCTGAAGAGAATCTCAAAACTTGGAGGTAAAGATGCTGCCATGGTCTGAAGAGATCACTTGTGGAATACCGTGCAGCGAGACAATTCGAGAGGTATAGAGCTCCGCCAATTGAGCTGCAGTGATTGACTCTTTGATAGGTAGAAAGTGAGCCACTTTAGTGAGTTTGTCGATGACAACGAATATAGCATCATTGCCACGCTTGGACTTTGGAAACCCAGTCATGAAGTCCATCTCAATGTGGTCAAACTTCCATTCTGGAATGGCAAGAGGTTGGAGGAGACTAGCTGGCCTTTGGTGTTCTGCCTTCACTCTTCTGCAGACATCACACTCATTCACGAACTGAGCAATCTCGCGCTTCATTCGAGTCCACCAGTAAGCCTCCTTGAGGTCCTGATACATCTTCGTGCTCCCAGGGTGGATGGAGAGGAGTGAATTGTGAGCCTCGTTCATGATAACCTTACGAAGATCACCTTTGGGCACAACAATACGATCCTCGAAGAAAAGAGTATCCTTGTCATCAAGGCGGTAGCACTTGTACTTGGGTTGACTCTTGGCAATCCCAATCTTCACCTTCTTCACCATAGCATCAAGAAGCTGAGCCTCGCGAATCTGGACTTCCAAGGTAGGAGAGACTTGAAGGTTGGCGAGGAAACCTTGAGGAACAACTTGCAGATTGAGTTTGCGGAAGGCTTCACAAAGCTCGGGTTGATAAAGCTTGAGAATCAGACTGTTGCAATAAGCCTTCCTGCTCAAAGCGTCAGCAATCACATTGGCCTTGCCTGGAGTATACTCGATACTGGGATTATACTCTTGAATCATTTCCACCCACCAAGTCTGCCTGAGGTTGAGATTCGGCTGAGTGAAGATGTACATGAGACTCTTGTGGTCAGTGAAGATGTCCACTTTTCTTCCCAATAAGAGATGTCTCCAAGTCAAAAGAGCATGCACAACTGCCGCCAACTCGAGGTCATGAGTGGTGTAGTTCTTCTTGTTGGGCTTCAACTAACGAGAGATATAAGCCACAACTTTCTTCTCTTGCATCAACATTGCACCAAGACCTTGAAGAGAGGCATCGCAGAAGACCTCGAACGGTTTGGATTCATCAGGAGGAGTCAGAACTGGAGCAGTGACCAATTTCTCTTTCAAAGTGTTGAAAGCAATGTCACACTCCGGAGACCAAACGTACTTGACATGCTTCTGGAGAAGATTTGAGAGAGGCTTCGCGATCTTTGAAAAGTTCTCAACGAACCTTCGACAGTAGCTTGCGAGACCGAGGAAGCTACGGAGTTGCTTCACGTTCTGAAGTGGTTCCCAATTCACAATTGCAGACACCTTCTTAGGATTCACCGCAATGCCCTTGGCAGAGATGATATGCCCAAGATATAGAACCTCATCGAGCCAAAATTCGCACTTTGAGAACTTGGCGTAGAACTGATGTTCCCTGAGCTTATCGAGTACCAAACGCAAATGCTTGGCATGATCTTCCTTGTTCTTCAAAAAGACCAGAATGTCGTCGAGATAGACCAAAACAAAGTCATTGGTGTAGGCGTTAAAGATGAAGTTCATCATGCGAGAGAAAGTCGGAGGAGCGTTAACGAGGCCAAAAGACATGGCAGTGTATTCATATGAACCATAGCTTGTCCTGAAAGCCGTCTTGGGAATATCTTGCTCATGGATTCGAATCTGGTGATAAACCATACGGAGATCAAGCTTGGAGAATACTTGGGCACCTTTGAGTTGTTCGAACAGCTCGTTGATGTTGGGAAATGGGTACTTGTTCTTGATAGTCTTCTTGTTCAATGGACGGTAATCAACACAAAGTCGGTCCGTTCCATCGTTCTTCTTCACAAAAAGAACTCCACAACCCCACTGAGAGGAACTAGGTCGGATGAGACCCATTCTCTCTTGAATATCGAGTTGCTTCTTCAGCTCCTTCAACTCTTCAGGTCCGAGCTTGTAGGGACGCTTGCAAACCAGTTCCGTGCCAGGCTCAAGATCAATGACGAATTCAACTGGCCGGTGTGGAGGCATTCCTGGAAGGTCTTCTGGAAAGACGTCTTGATATTCGCAAACGATTGGAATTTGTGAGATAGCATCCAGTTCACCCTTCTCATTGAGAGAAAACAGACGGATTGTATCATCACGAGCAGCAGAGACAATTACATCCTCAGACGAATGAGTCAATTGAATCTGCCTGGCTGCACAATCAAGATGCGCCTTGTGCTTAGAAAGCCAATCCATTCCGAGAATAAGATCAATATCCGAGTCACAAAGAACCGTTGGAGAAGCCAGAAACTTGTAGTCACCCAAGGTGATAGTAACATCCGGAACGATGGAGTTAGCATGCATGCGCTTACCGGGAGAGACAACTGCTAACGGACTAGGCAAAACTTGTGAAGTCAATTCATGCCTAGATGTAAACGGTCTTGAGATGAAACAATGCGATGCACCAGTGTCAAAAAGAACTTTAGCTAGAATATCGTTAACAGGGAGGTTACCCATGATGACATTCGACGAGTCCTCTGCCTGAGCTGCGTTCATCAAGTTGACCTTGGCGTGCTTGGGGTTATGCTTGACCACAGCTGTACTTGCCGATCTCACGGGAGGAGGAGGAGGAGGGAGACACCTCTGGTTGAAGCACTTGTTGGCATAGTGACCCTTATGTTAGCACTTGTTGCACGTGACCTCTGAAAGAGGACGGTGATACGGAGCACTCGATCTTGGAGCTTGAGACGAAGTCTTGTTCTGAAAGCCAGGGTTGGGTCGGTGGGAGGATCCACTGCCACCTTTGCTCTTCTGATACGGCTGACGGAACGGAGGAGGAGGAAGCCAATACTTCTGTTGCTTGGCCACTTGAGTAGAGGAAGAAGGAGTAACATCTCTGACTCGCTTCTTGGAAGCATCACACCTCAGTTGAGCAGCCTCTTGCTTCAATGCCATGTTGTAGAACTCATCGTACCTCAAGGGCTCAAAGAGAACAAGAGCTAGCTGGATTTCTTCTCTGAGACCACCCCTGAACTGGTATATCATGC
This sequence comes from Triticum aestivum, assembly GCF_018294505.1. Classification (NCBI taxonomy): domain Eukaryota; kingdom Viridiplantae; phylum Streptophyta; class Magnoliopsida; order Poales; family Poaceae; genus Triticum; species Triticum aestivum. Next base: position 311,811,739 of record NC_057803.1, read on the forward strand.
TCTTCTCGTCAGGGACGTCCTGCTTAGCAAAGCGGGCGAGCTTCTGAAATAACTTGTTGTAGTCATAGACAGACAAAGAGCCTTGCTTCAGGTTGCAGAATTCCTCACGCTTGCTTTCAACCACGCTCTGAGGAATATGATGAGCTTTGAAGTCTTGACGGAATTCATCCCAGGTAATCACACGGCCACCTCTGGAAACCTTGTACTGCTGGAACCATTCTGTAGCTTGGTCTTTGAGTTGGAAGGAAGCGAACTTCACAAAGTCCTCAGGCCTGACGTTACTGCACTCGAAATGCTTACACAAGTCCATGAGCCAATCGTCAGCATCGGTTGCCTCAACACAACTGCTGAAGGTCTTTGGCTGGTTTGCAAGGAACTGGTTGAGTGTAGCAAAGTGATTCTGATTGTTGCCTTGGTTGCCTTGGTTCGCTTGATTGCGCTCTTGAAGAATTTGCATGATCAACTGCGTGTTTGCATTGGTTGCGGCCATCACAGCTTGCCATGCCTCCGAAGGAGGAGGAGGTGGTGGCGAATCAGGATTCGGAGTCGTGCGCGTTGGAGGAGCCATCCTAAAGAGGTTGACATCCATTAGCACATTGATAGACAAATATTGAAGCTGAATCCAACGGAATGAGATTGCAATAAATCGTCTTCACATCCGAACAAAATGAACGAATGCATTCCACTTGAAATGGTCACATATCCATAAATTGAGAAGCCACTTAGAATTTAGGTAGAGGAATAAATCAACAAGGTACGGATCAAGAACGAATACTCGGTAAGAAATCCCAATTTCAAACCAAATATCCATGGAAGAAGGACTAGAGCTACAAGAATTCCCACCTATGAAACTCCCGAACCTTTCCGGTTATGCAATCAGGTGTTGGGGATACAGGGGAAGCATAATATCTCACCCAAATCTAGCAAATCCTACATCCAGTTGTATCCATCCTTCAACACATAACCGAGAAAAAACTTCAGAAACCATCTACCTCAACCTTCAAAAAGCATCCGTTATACAAGTTATGGCAATACTCCCGAACTCCCGCCCTAGTACTGGGTGGCGTCGAGGTTATCTCACCAACAACTGCATAAAAGAGATTTTCGATGTCGGCGTACTAAACTCAGGTATTCCAGAACTGCAACAATAAAATTGTGACGACAACACCTCGGAGCTCAACTGCCCGGGACACTTCCACAACCCCTAAATGACAGGAGGCACCAAGAACAATGTTCTCGTCACAAATCCATCGGAACGATTCCAAGATACCCGCGTGATCCTAAAAAAAATTGGTGAAATTTGAGAAGAGAAGAGTCAAAACTCTATGTCAGGATGCCTTACCAGAGCGATGAAGGGACTGGGGAGTAAAAAGAATTCCTAAACTCTCCGATATATAATTCCTAAATGACTCAAAACATTTTTTTCTAGACTCAAACTCGGCTGCTAAAAACGATCAATCAGTGGGGGCTCCTAAGGTCGGGGAAGGCTCTGATTACCAACTTGTAACGCCCTCGATGCGGCTATATCTCCTACGTGTCGAAGCACGACTTAGAGGCATAACCGCATTGAAAGCAATATCGCAAGTAAGGCAATCTTCACAACATCCCATGTAATATAGATAATAAAAGGGGAAGGTACATAGTTGGCTTACACTCGCCACGTCAAACAAAGTACATAAATAGCATTACATCATCCAATCACTCGTCCCGACTACGGCGCCAAAATAAAAGATCAACCCAACATGCAACACGGCCCCGATCGCCCCAACTGGGCACCACTACTGATCGTCGGGGAAAGACACGTAGTAACGGCATGAGTCCTCGTCGAACTCCCACTTGAGCTCAAGCGCGTCATCTGGTACGGAGTCATCAGGCCCTGCATCTGGTTTGGAAGTAATCTGTGAGCCACAGGGACTCAGCAATCTCGCACCCTCGTGATCAAGACTATTTAAGCTTATAGGTAAAGGCAAGGTAAAATATGTGGAGCTACAGCAAGCGACAAGCGGATATGGTGGCTAACCTGTTCGCAAAAGAGAGCGAGAAGAGAACGCAAAGCGCTGACGAATAACTAGAGAACAACCTGCGGCAAGCATTACTCCAACACCGTGTTCACTTCCTGGACTCCTCCAAGAAGAGACCATCATGGTACTCACACAGTTGATTCATTTTAATTAAGTTAAGGTTCAAGTTATCTACAACCGGACATTAACAAATTCCCATCTGCCCATAACCGCAGGCATGGCTTTCGAAAGTTCAAATCCCTCCAAGGGGTCCCAACTTAGCCCATAACAAGCTCTCACGGTCAACCAAGGATATACCTTCTCCCGAGACATTCCGATCAGACTCGGCATCCCGGTTCTACAAGACATTTCGACAAGTTAAAACAAATCCAGCAACACCGCCCGAATGTGCTGACAAATCCCGATAGGAGTTGCACATATCTCATTCTCAGGGCACACTCAGATTGTCCAAGGTACGGGTAGGCCAGCCCAGAGTTGCCCCTGGTGGCCACCGGCAGCTGACAGGTGGACCAACACTCAGAGGAGCACTGGCCCGGGGGGGTTTAAAATAAGATGACCCTCGGGCTCCGGAAACCCAAGGGAAAAAGAGGCTAGGTGGCAAAAGGTAAAACCAAGGTTGGGCATTGCTGGAAGAGTTTTATTCAAGGCGAACTATCAAGGGGTTCCCATTATCACCCAACCGCGTAAGGAACGCAAAATCCGGGAAGATAACACCGATATGACGGAAACTAGGGCGGCAAGAGTGGAACAAAACACTAGGCAAAAGGCCGAGCCTTCCACCCTTTACCAAGTATATAGATGCATCAAGATAACCAGGTAATATAATGATATCCCAACAAGAAAAATAATGTTCCAACAAGGAACGGTCTCCAATCTTCACCTGCAACTAGCAACGCTATAAGAGGGGCTGAGCAAAGCGGTAACATAGCCAATCAACGGTTTGCTAGGACATGGTGGGTTAGAGGTTTGACATGGCAATTTGGGAGGCATGAAAAGCAAGTGGTAGGCATCATAACATAGGCATAGCAAAAGAGCGAGCATCTAGCAAAGCAAAGATAGAAGTGATTTCGAGGGTATGATCATCTTACCTGCAAAGTTGTCAGAGTTGACTAGATCCTCGAAAGCAAACTCAACGGGCTCCTCGTTAGCGAACTCGTCTCCTGGCTCTACCCAAACAATACAAACAAGCAAAAAGGACACAATCAACCACGTGCAAAGCTCAAACAACATGATGCAAACATGGTATGCTATGCGGGATGCGATATGTGATGCGTATGGAAGATTTGACAACGAATGAAAGAACCTGGCCTCAACATGGAAATCCAAGTGTGCCACTGGAAAGGTGAGGTGATTTCGCTTGAAAACGATATAAAGAACGCCGGAATCGGAGACACGGTTTGGAAATGGCGAGCAATTTAAATATGGCACCGGTCTGTGATAAACAGCAAGTAGCCTTATAAATGCAACAAGACAAATATGCCATAGCACTCAAACATGGCAACAAAATACATGGCATGGATCCATTCATGAAGCTTAACAAAACATGAACACTAAGATACGGCCAATTCATCCATTAACAGGTTCAAACAAGCATGGCAAGAGTGCAATTGGTAAACAGATTTCAGACTTAGTGAAATTAACACTTGTCTGGAATTTCAGATCAGGTAGCACACTTTGGAGCATGAAAACTATATGCTACAGGTACTTAACATGGAAAAGTAAAGCATGGCATGGAGCTACTCAAGGAGCTTAACAAAAGTCCCTTAGTGACCTTGAGCCAAAAGGGATCAGAAAATACAATTGCAAGCATGTGAACATGGCAAAAACATAATCAGATCATAGACTTGGTGAAAAACTGGAACATGCAAATCAGATATCAAGTAGGCATGTTTCCGAGCTGGATGCACTCACTACAGAGCGTGTCATGACAATCTAAGAATACACCCATCAGGAATACACATTATACAAGCTAGACATGGCAAGAACAATAACATAGCATGCACGGATCAACTACAACATCCTCGGCAAAATCGCTCACAAGTAGATAATCTGCCCAGATTCATGAAATAGCAAAAGTAGAGCTCGATTGACTCGAGCTAGGGCCCTCGATAATTGCAAACCAAGACATGGATGGATAGGGCACTACAAGATTAACAAAACATCCTTACTGATCATCCTCAAAAGCGGCACGGATAACTAGGAAACAACATGAACATATGGCATATTGATAAAAACAGATCAAGGACTTGGTGGAATTGCTAAGTCACTGAAATCAGCATTAACGTATGCACCACTTGGCAAGCGTGTGCTAGTCACCATACACATCACAAAAATACATGGATTGCACCTCTGCAAATATGACAAAACACATAACAAAACATATGTAGACCTCAGGGGCATATCATGCACACAATAATCATGGCAAACATGACAAATAGCTATTTGGAGCAGCAGATCTGACAATTATCTCAAATAGCACTCTTCCAACAGCATTTTGGGAAACAAGATGAACTCAAATGAAAATGATGCAATGAAATGAAATGATGTGCTCTCTGAGATGAACATTTTGATATGCTACACGCCCAAAACGGAGCTACAGATGCGGAGATACAACATGATGAAAACGCAAATTATTAGGATTTCGGGAGGAAAGTCAACCGTCCGGATTTTAGATCTGAGATCCACTGTTCATGCGCGGATAACAATGATCATCGGGGGAACGCCGATGGCTCGACTTCTCACCGAGGAAAGTGCCAGCATGGAGGAGGAAGGCGCGGGGCGGCGCCGGAGTGTGGTGGTGGTGGCCGGCGTCGGTGCGGCGGCCCGGCGCAGGTGCGGCGGCTCGCCCGCCGGCGTAGAGGCAAGGGGCGGCGAGGAGGCGCCCCAGCGCGGCGGCTCCGGCCGGCGAGGCGGCTCGGCCGCGAGGAGAGAGGCGGCGGAGGTAGGAGAAGACCCGGGCGGCGGCGGAGGGATCCCGGGCCGCGGGGGCCGGCCACGGGCCGAGCGGGCCCGCGCGGAATCGGCGGCGATGTGGGGCCCCCGCTGCCACGTGGCGCACCCCGATTGGTTGGTGGCGGCAGGCGGACAATGTCCGGACCGCGGGAATTTCGTCCGGCGGCGGCGGGTGGAGATGGATCTAGGGTTTGGGGAAGGACCCATGGATTTCGAAGGGGGGCTATATATAGGCATAGAGGGAGCTAGGAGAGTCCAAATAAGGTGCGGTTTTCGGACACGCGATCGTGATCGAACGCTCTAGAAGATGGAGAGGGTTTTGGTGGGTTTTGGGACAAATTGGAAGGGTGTTAGGCTGCAACAAACACGTGGCCTTCTCGGTCCCTCGGTTAACCGTTGGAGCATCAAACGAAGTCCAAATGGTACGAAACTTGACAGGCGGTCTACCGGTAGTAAACAAGGCCGCTTGGCAAGTCTCGATCCAATCCGGAAATGTTTAATCCCCACACACGAAAGAGAGGTAGAAATGACCACCGGAATGCAAAATGGACAATGGGGAAAATGCTCGAATGCATGAGATGAACACGTATGCAAATGCAATGCACATGATGACATGGTATGAGATGCATGACAACAACAACAACAACAACAACAACAACAACAACAACAACAACAACACACGGAGACAAAAAAACCCGAACCCGAGAAAATAAAATAACTTAACGCCGGAAATGGCAAGAGTTGGATTACATATTATGTAAATCATATCCGGGGTGTTACACACTCTCCGATTGCTCTCCGCCTTTATAGATGGCAAGACCGGCTCGAACCGGGACCATATAGGCCAGGGGGAGAAATCCCTTGGTCTGGAGTGTCACTAGCTCGCTATGCGGGATGGAGCATCTCTCCCAATATACAGGCTGAGGGCTGGAAGGGTGGAAGGAGGAGTTGCGACGGCTGGCCATGGTGGTATGGACCTTTGTCGGATGCGCTCTGATGAACACTCGCGAAGGAGAGAAGGTGTGGTTTGGACCTAAATCCTCGTCCACTTAAATGGGCGGCTCATTTACGCGGCTAGGGGTGTGGATGTTTACGGAATTTGAAGGAGAACCCGCCTTGCAATGCCGAAGATAATCTGCGCGCCGGACTCATCGTCATTGAAGCCTGGTTCGGGGGCTACTGAGGGAGTCCTGGATTAGGGGGTGTCCGGATGGCCGAACTATACCTTCAGCCGGACTCCTCGGCTATGAAGATATAAGATTGCATACTTCGTCTCGTGTCCGGGAGGGACTTTCCTTGGCGTGGAAGGCAAGCTTGGCGATACGGATATGTAGATCTCCTACCATTGTAACCGACTTTGTGTAACCCTAACCCTCTCCGGTGTCTATATAAACCGGAGGGTTTTAGTCCATAGGACAAGATACAAAACAACAATCATACCATAGGCTAGCTTCTAGGGTTTAGCCTCTCTGATCTCGTGGTAGATCTACTCTTGTACTACCCATATCATCAATATTAATCAAGCAGGACATAGGCTTTTACCTCCATCAAGAGGGCCCGAACCTGGGTAAAACTTCGTGTCCCTTGCCTCCTGTTACCATCCGGCCTAGACACACAGTTCGGGACCCCCTACCCGAGATCCACCGGTTTTGACACCGACAGGAAGTGTTCCATGCCTTTACTTAACGGAAATTGGAATCTAATATTCCCTTCCTTCATATCTATAATTGCACCAATCGTTCTAATGAAAGGTCTACCAAGGAAAATAGGACATGAAGGATTGCAAGCTATATCAATAACAATGAAATGTACGGGCACATAATTCCTATTTGCAACAATAAGAACATCATTAATCTTTCCCATAGGTTTCTTAATAGTGGAATCCGCAAGGTGCAAGTTTAAAGAACAATCATCAAATTCACGGAAACCTAGCAAATCACACAAAGTTTCTGGGATCGTGGAAACACTAGCACCCAAATCACACAAAGCATAGCATTCATGATCTTTAATTTTAATTTTTATTGTAGGTTCCCACTCATCATAAAGTTTTCTAGGGATAGAAACTTCCAACTCAACTTTTTCTTCATAAGATTGCATCAAAGCATCAACGATATGTTTAGTAAAAGCTTTATTTTGACTATAAGTGTGAGGAGAATTTAGCACGGATTGCAACAAGGAAATACAATCTATCAAAAATAAATTATCATAATTAAATTCCTTGAAATCCAAGATAGTGGGTTCGTTGCTATCTAAAGTTTTGACCTCTCCAACCCACTTTTATCAATTTTTGCATCAAGATCTAAAAACTCCGAATCATTGGGACGCCTTCTAAATAAAGTTGACTCATATCCAGTCCCACCATTATCAAGATTCATATTGCAAAACAAATATTTAATAGGGGACATATCAATAACTTTTATATCTTCATCCTTATTATCATGAAAACTAGAATAACACGCTTTTATGAAGTAATCTTTCTTAGCACGCATCCTAGCGGTTCTTTTGCACTCATCAATGGAAATTCTCATGGATTTGAGAGACTCATTGATATCATGCTTAGGTGGAATAGATCTAAGTTTCAAAGAATCAACATCAAGAGAAATTCTATCCACGTTCCTAGCCAACTCATCAATCTTAAGCAATTTTTCTTCAATCAAAGCATTGAAACTCTTTTGCAAACTAATAAATTCTTTAATACTAGATTCAAAATCAGATGGCATCTTATTATAATTTCCATAAGAATTGTTGTAGGAATTACCATAATTATTAGAGGAATTACTAGGAAAAGGCCTAGAATTAAAATTACCTCTATACGCGTTGTTACCAAAATTGTTCCTACCAACAAAATTCACATCCATAGATTCATTATTATTCTCAATCAAAGTAGACAAAGGCATATCATTAGCATCAGTAGGAACACTCTTATTAGCAAACAATTTCATAACTTCATCCATCTTTCCACTCAAAACATTAATCTCTTCAATTGCATGCACCTTTTTACTAGTAGATCTTTCAGTGTGCCATTGAGAATAATTAAACATAATATTATCTAGGAGTTTGGTAGCTTCTCATAAAGTGATTTCCATAAAAGTGCCTCCTGCGGCCGAATCTAAAAGATTTCTAGAAGAAAAATGCAATCCGGCATAAAATTTTTGTATAATCATCCATAAATTCAAACCATGTGTAGGGCAATTACGTATCATTAATTTCATACTCTCCCAAGATTGTGCAACATGCTCATGATCAAGTTGCTTAAAATTCATAATATCGTTTCTAAGAGAGAAGATCTTAGCGGGAGGAAAATACTTAGAGATAAAAGCATCTTTGCACTTATTCTGTGAATCAATACTATTTTTAGGCAAAGACGAAAACCAAGCTTTAGCACGATCTCTAAACGAAAACGAAAATAGCTTAAGTTTAACAATATCATTATCCACATCTTTCTTCTTTTGCATATCACACAAATCAACAAAGTTGTTTACATGGGTAGTGGCATCTTCACTAGGAAGGCCAGAAGACAGATCTTTCATGACAAGATTCAGCAAAGCAGTATTAATTTCACAAGATTTGGCATTTGTAAGAGGAACAATCGGAGTGCTAATAAAATCATTATTGTTGGTATTGGAAAAGTCACACAATTTAGTATTATCTTGAGCCATCGTGACAAGCAAGCAATCCAACCCACAAGCAAACAAGAAACAGGCAAAAGAGGCAAACTAGTAAAGAGAAGGGGAAGGGAAAAAGAGGGCGAATAAAACGGCAAGGGTGAAGTTGGGGAGAGGAAAACGAGAGGCGAATGGCAAATAATGTAATGCGAAGGATAAGAGTTGTGATGGGTACTTGGTCTGTCTTGACTTGGCATAGATCTCCCCGGCAACGGCGCCAGAAATCCTTCTTGCTACCTCTTGAGCACTGCGTTGGTTTTCCCTTGAAGAGGAAAGGGTGATGAAGTAAAGCAGCGTAAGTATTTCCCTTAGTTTTTGAGAACCAAGGTATCAATCCAGTAGGAGACCACGCGCGAGTCACCTCATAACTACACAAACAAATAAGAACCTCGCAACCAACGTGACAAAGGGGTTCTCAATCCCATCACGGACACTTGCAAGAGTGAGATCTGATAGAGATAATAATAATAAGAAAATATTTTTGGTATTTTTATGATATAGATTGAAAGTAAAGATTGCAAAATAAAATAGATTGGAAACTTATATGATGGAGAATAGACCCCAGGGCCATAGGTTTCACTAGTGGCTTCTCTCAAGATAGCATAAGTATTATGGCGGGTGAACACATTACTGTCGAGCAATTGATAGAAAAGCGAATAATTATTAGAATATCTAGGTATGATCATGTTTATAGGCATCACGTCCATGACAAGTAGACCGACTCCTGCCTGCATCTACTAGTATTACTCCACACATCGACCGCTATCCAGCATGCATCTAGAGTATTAAGTTCATAAGAACAGAGTAACGCCTTAAGCAAGATGACATGATGTAGAGGGATAAACTCATGCAATATGATGTAAACCCCATCTTTTTATCCTCGATGGCAACAATACAATACGTGTAGTTTCCCTTTCTGTCATTGGGATCGAGAACTTCAAGATTGAACCCAAAGGTAAGCATTTCTCCCATTGCAAGAAAGATCAATCTAGTAAGCCAAACCAAACTGATAATTCGAAGAGACTTGCAAAGATAAACCAATCATACATAAAAGAATTCAGAGAAGATTCAAATATTGTTCATAGATAGACTTGATCATAAATCCATAATTCATCGGATCTCGACAAACACACCGCAAAAGAAGATTACATCGAATAGATCTCCAAGAGAATCGAGGAGAACTTTGTATTGAGATCCAAAGAGAGAGAAGAAGCCATCTAGCTACTAGCTATGGACCTTAAGGTCTGAGGTAAACTACTCACACATCATCGGAGGGGCCATGGAGTTGATGTAGAGGCCCTCCGTGATCAATGCCCCCTCCGGCGGAGCTCCGAAAAAGGCCCCAAGATGGGATCTCTTGGGTACAGAAGGTTGCGGCAGTGGAAATAGGGTTTCGTGGTGCTCCTGGATGTTTGCGGGGTATATGAATATATAAAGGAGGAAGAAGTAGGTGGGTGGTGCAACTAGGGGCCCACGAGGGGGGAGGGCACACCCCCTGCCTCGTGGACGCCTTGTTGATTTCTTGGCGTCCACTCCAAGTCCTCTGGATCACATTTGTTCCAAAAATCATGTTCCCGGAGGTTTCATTCTGTTTGGACTCCGCTTGATATTCCTTTTCTGCGAAACACTGAAATAGGCAAAAAAAACAGCAATTTGGGCTGGGCCTCCGGTTAATAGGTTAGTCCCAAAAATAATATAAAAGTGTAAAATAAAGCCCGTTAACATCCAAAACAGATAATATAATAGCATGGAACAATCAAAAATTATAGATATGTTGGAGACGTATCAAAAGCATGCACTCGGTCCACGTAACGCCAAGCGTAGATGAGGCGCTTGGGCTTGACTGCAATCAGGGATTTGGCACGGGCGTCCTCCGCCACACTCACGGCCCTCGCACGAGCCTTCTGCCAAAGAGCCAATTACTTGACTCTCTCAGACGCAACATAGGCCTGGGAGGCAGCATGCCTCGCGGCGCGCTTCTCTTCCTCGACCTTCTTCTCTGCCTCTATTTTGGTGTGCTCTGCCGGAGGCAAAGCCTCCCACAAGGCGACATCCATTTCTTTTCAAAGCTCCTCAAGGCTGGGGGGCTCGGCGGGCGACGCGGCATTCTCCTCGTAGCGGGGAGCCAATGCATCCTCTGACGTGCGTGCTGGTGAGACTGGGAACACCGATGTGTCCACCTTGATGCGTCGCTGCGAGGAGCGGAATGCTAACACGCCCTCCTCGACTAGTGGCGGCGAGGAACGGAACAGCGACGCGCGACTGTCCATGCGGCACAGTGAGGGGCGCCTAGGGCTTGGGAAGGGCGATGCCATGGTGGTCGACGTGAGAGGGAGGGGAGGCAATAGAGATGAATATGAGCATTCTTCTGAATGTGGTGGGAGGGGTGCAGTATTTATAGCGAGCAATGGCACACCTATGTAAGATATGGACTGAGGTTCACTGACTTAACTGTAGGTGGAGTTGCGTCACTGACATGTGGGAAAATGCATGTTGGGTCCACATGTTAGTGACCCAATGCACCTACAGTTAAGTAACTAAAGCAGGGTCTCGTAAGATATGTTGTGTGATTAACGTAACAACTACATGGGCATATTTTTTGGAGTAAATTACGGGGGAGGGAAGGGGTGGAAATATTGCTTATCACAATGGATTGGACAAGCACGGGGGAAGGAGAGTCATGCATGCAGATTTTTTTCCACATGAGGTGGAGTGGTGGGACTGCCGGAGGGAGAAGGAGAGTCAAGCAGGCGTTCAGATTTCAAGGTGCACTAAATTATTGCATGCGATGATTAAGGCTGGCCATAGTGGTGGTAATGTGGTACTGGTATCATGCACACGGGAATAGCAAACATGCTGATGTGGAATAGAATTAAATAAGAGAGGGTGGTTAGAGTAACATAGTTAGATACCGTATCATGTTAAATACATGCTACTTTGTGTCAAGCATGGCACTATAAAGGTAGTCTCGTATCATACACGCGTATCATGCACATGACACTAGTATATGATACTTTCTACTATGAGTAGCCTAAAGAGAATATTAACTAATCTCTACTCTCTATATCGACTCTTATCTCTACTCTTATAAAAAGCAGAGTTGGTGATGATGGTGTGCCTGTCATCCTGCAATATAGGCCACCCGATCTATATCTAACGGATAGGAAGGAAACTATGACAATTTACCCGCACTCCTCTCCACATTTGTAGATAAGGCCTTCCCTCGTTCATCCTTTTCTCCCACAACATCTTAATGTTCCATGCAACGCACGGGCATCTTGCTAGTGCATGTAAAAATCTTTGTCATTTACTAGTGTTCATGCATGCATGCAATGCGATGATGCACTAGTAAACCCATTTTTTTGTGAAGAACGAGATCATTAATTGAGTACTTTTGCAGACTACAAAAACTATTCCACCGTCTATCTTGGTAAGAGTACTCTAATAGCTAACCTTGTTGTGATGACTAGATAGGACATGGCACGCACCTGGACGGAGGAACTAGTCTGCATTGTGCATATAAGTTTTGTCTTCTGTTCAAAAAAAAGTTTTGTCTGAAGTCAATGTACCTCTACTTTGACCAAACTTATAGAAAAATGTATCAACATTCACAATGTCAAATCAATATTTTTATACTCATTATAAAACGTAGTTTCATAAAATATATATTCGGTATTGTAGATATTGATATTTTTGTTATAAATTTGGTCAAAAACTTTGCAAACTTTGACTTGTCACAAATCTTACGCAGAGTAAGCAGGACCAGAGGGAGTATCATGCATGCGGAATAGGCAAAAAAATTGCTCATTTATAGCCGTCCGAAGTATCAAAGGGCACGACCGCGTCGGGGAGGCGAAGGTCACGGGAGGCGCAACGGTTGACGGAATTAAGTGAAGTTACATCAATGCGCCGGCATGGCGTGCGAACACGCAGAAGCTATACCATCAGGCCTATGATATGGGTCTAGTAGACATGACATCTAGTGGGTCCCGCATAGTACTCGAGAACTCTTTGGGGGCATGTAGCCGTTTATCCACCGGGCAAGCCAACAACCCCACGCCATTCGCATGCCCAACTCGTCCCAACTCGTCCCCGTCTTCTACCTTACAACAATTCGCTCCCAGTCGGCCCGTCCTTTCACATTACACCAGCTCAACTTCTCCTAACCCGCCTCCAAAATCCATGGCCTCCCAAATCTCCATGATCGCCACTGAGTACTAGGTTAGAGCCATCACCGGCTATGAGTTCATCATCATCTACACCCGTAGATCCGCGACTGTGGAAGCATGTCTTGCTCGCTTCCTATGCATGTTCAAAAGTTCAAAGGATGAGTGGGTCGCTGGGCTAAATGTTGAGTACACCACAGTCCTGGAAAGTGAGAAGATTCTAAAGGAGGCAGAGAAGAAGAAGCCCGCCGTGATCCAGGTTTGCATACATAACATGTGGTTGGTCTACGACATATGCCATGCCGACGTTGAGTACCAGGATTTTAAGAACTTCCTCAAGGAGGAAAGAGTGAAATTTGTTACTGTAGACTGTAGGAACAACAGGATTGTCCTGGGTCAGATAGGCCTCGTAGGCCGGCGCTTCGAGCTCCAGAAGGCAAGCCTGGTCCCCTCCTCTCAGCCTTCAATGCTGACCCTGGAAGCAGCCATGATTGATCCTTCATACGCTCAACTAAAGAAACCTCACCATGAGTTTCATCATGCATGGGAGTGGAAGACAATAGATGAAGATCACATCCTATACACAACAATGGTGCCTACCTTTGTTTAAATATCTACAGAGGGACGAGGACGAAGTCGAGGACATGGACTAGAACTCTGAGTAAGGTGGCAGTGTCGTCGCTCATGCTGGTAAGCGGACTAGTTGCTTAGTTTTATTTCAAGGGTGTGTTGTGCTGAGCCACTAGCAGAACTATGTTTATGTTCTTTCTCGTTATTTGAACTCTTTAGTACGTACAGTAGTACTGGTATGTCTTACTACCATTCTTCTTGTTGTTGGTACTACTGCTCGTATCTTCGTGTTCCTACTGTACTTAATACGTTCATACTAGTAGTATAATTTGGGTCAGTCGATTTGTGAAAGAAGTTCGACAGAGCAAAGGAAGAAGACAGCAGAGAAGCTACCTAGTATCTATATTAGGGTGGCAGGGTGCCCATGATCTATCTTATGAGTGTTGGGTGTGGAATGCAGTTCTCCGGAAAAAGTGGATCGTGCCTGGGGTTAAACGGATGGCGGTGGTGGGGGGAGCATGGTGGTCGCAGGCCGTTCAAGGGAAGGCGGGGCGGCGGCGGCAGTCGGTTAGGCGTGTGGCGGGCTAGCGGCTGGATGCCTGAGAGAGAATATGAACAGTGCATCAATTTTGGAGGTTGAAGAAGCCCTTCTGGCCATCGATGTTGCATCCAACGGCTCACAAGAGTCAGTTGACCCAAATTGCTCCTTCAGATTGCAGGATCCATGTGGTATTCAAGGTCTCGAAGGTAGATTCTACGTCCGCACCGGGTTTGCGGGCTCGGCGCGGGCGTGACTGGGTTCTGCCGCAACAACCACCATGCGCGCCTCCTCCGTGCGGCAGAGATGACAATGACATGCTAGCTCCTCGCCGGCGTGCTGGAGCACGCGCTCGTCCTCCTCTTCGTACGCTGCATACATAGATGCGGCTCCATCAGCTGCTCGCATGCTTGGAAGTGCAGCAGCATCGCGAGGAGGGACTGAGGATGATGTGAGCGGGCGAGCCTTCGGCTTCATGGCATAGGGATGGCTGCGACACGGCGGTGATGGGCAAGAAATGTTTGGCCGGAGCAGGTGGGCGCCGGCATGCGCAACGGCGGCAGCATATTGATGAGTGCGAGTATGGGAGCTTAGTTTAGTTTTATATAGGGTTAGTCAAACCTAAAAGAAAACCGTACTAGTACACGTAAACATTAGACTGACGCAACGGTTGTATTAGTTACCACAGCAACGATACAGAATCCCGTGCAAGCACGTGCACCGCGGCCGCGCGGTCGATCTAACAGTGTGTCACTGTGTCGTGCTCAAAGGACATCCACCGAACATTTTTGTGTGTGTGTGAAAACAATCCCCGAATAGTACTCAACTTTTTTTCCTGGAAAAGTTCTTCACGCTACAATATTTCCATATATTTGAATTTAGCTTCAGTTCATGTTTATTTGGATTTGGACGCTTTAGGTGCGCCCTAGTTTGTTTTAATACTGATTTTGTATGGGTGAATGACAGATAACATGTGTATGTGTCCATATGTGTGTTGTGGCGGAAGGGCAATGTAGAGATGGTGTGCGTGTGATCAAGACATAGAGAAGTGTGAATGCGCAAATGATCATGCATGAGTGAGACGTAGAGAGATGCCGATACGTTGTGTATACATGAGAGAACGGTCTTCTAATTGCACGTGTGTGCGTGACAGACAGAGAGAGAGAGAGAGAGAGAGAGAGAGAGAGAGAGAGAGGAGCATCCGTAACACAATAACCATCTCTCTCGATTCGTCCGTCCCTCGCATGATCGCTCTCTATCTCACACACATTTTGACACCCTCACCCGGCCCCTGCCCACCTCAAGGCCCGCACATCGCCTTCTATCTCACACACACAATCTCTTCGTGAAAACCCTATTTAGCATGTAGCTTTCCGTCACATACACACACATTCTCTCCATAGGTTTGATTTCTCTCAATATCTGACACACACACACATACACACACACTCCCCCTCCCCCAAGCACACAATTCATCCCCATCTAAGGTTATATGGTGACCACTCTCGCATGTGCTTCTCTGCACGCCAGCATGCACATCACCTAATTCTTCCAAGAGGGCATCGAGGAGATCGAAGACGACGACCACACTGCACTAAAGAATGTGGGGCCATTTGGAAGCAGGATGGTGTGACGACGGCTGACTGACTCCTCCCCCTATCTCTCCCGCACAAAATTACCAATCCCTCTCTCTCCCGCACAACATTATCAATCCCTCAACCCTCAATATCATTCCTCTCTCGTCCATGTTTTTCCAGCTCTCTCATCAAACCTGTTGTCTCTTCTCCTTCCATGTGTACAAAATCCGGATGCACATGTATCTCACGTATATTACATGTCTCCATCTTTCTCACAGGCCTAACTTCTTCCTCTCTCTTTCTCTCTCGCTATCTCTCTCTCTTGTTAGTTTTCTCTCCCACTCTCTGGCCCACATACATACAATCTTTCTCACCCTATCCGCTCCATCTTTGCAAGCTCTCTCTACACGTTTCATTCACACATTGGGATGTGTTCAAAATGTTGCTTTTATAATGGATGATGTAGAGTTATGGTTGGTTTTGTTGCATCCTACAAAGTAATAACTATGAAATGCATTTAGATTTTCATTGGACAAGGATTATGTGAGTTTGAGCATATTGTGAAGTACTATAGACCTCTTATACATCTTGGAATTCAACAACGATTCTAACTATTGAATTGCATAGACCATTACATTTGAAGTCAGTAGCCTAATATATTTATTTCACAATTACAACAAATTATTAATTCACTACAAACTAAGAAAACAAATGTGTACTCCCTCCGTTTTTATTTAAATCCGCGTATTAGCATTGGTCAAAGTCAAGTTTTGTAAACTCTCACAAAGTTTATAACAAAAAATATTAACATATACAATAATAAATAAATACCATTAGATTCATTATTGAATGTACTTTCACATCGTACATATTTGTTATGGTAAATGTTTATATTTTTCTATAAACTTGGTCGAACTTTAGAAAGTTTGACTTCGGTCAAACCTAATATGCTGAGTTAATAAAAACGGACGGAGTACTAGTAGTTACTAGTACTACTAACTACTAGTACTACTCGCTAGTTGCTTAGCCCAATCACCCAACACGCCACACGGGGAGTACAGTGTCACAAAATTTTGAGGTCGGCGGGAAAATCTCTCGCGACCCTGATTCGAGCAGTGCGAAGTTACCATCATACCCTTCGGAACAGGCCTACGGATGATGCTTGGTAGGGGGCTGTTTTGGTAACTTTAGGTTCACGCTACCCAGCCAACCCCACCCCGGCACCCAGGGTAGTACACCTGAATACTCCCCATTTTCTATCTCCACTGCAAAATAGACTTCTCCACGGCACCATAGCCTTCGTGGTCCTTCCCTTCTACATCGGCGTAGTCATCAACCGCGGCGCATCTGCCTCATCGACGATGTCGTACGCCGCACTGGATCCGGTCCACTGTTGTTGTCATACACGGAGCCTCTTTCCTGGCACCGTCTTCCACGGTCTCGGATATGCTTCCTCGGACAATGAACTGACTCCCGTTGCCGACCATGATGCACAGAGGCCGCCGCAACCATCGTACTCCTCCTCGATTGGTAATGTGTGTATTGAATCTCTTAGCAGTACATGTGTAGTTCCAATTTTGTTCATACCTACCCTTCAAATTTCCTGGTTGCTATTGTTCCCGTAAAAGTAATTGGTTATAACCTCCATTGTCCAACAGAATATCAGCTTGTAGTTGTGTGTCGCTCCTGTATCGCGCTGTGCTTGGGTAGGTATCTGCAACCAGTAGTGTGGAAATGATGGAAATTTCTTAAAAGTAGCAAGATGCCCATGTGTTGCACGGAACATCAAGATGCATTTGTATGAGTATTTTATCTTGTGGGAGAAAACGTTGAATGAGGGAAGGCCTTATTTGCAAATGTGGAGAGGGGTGTGGGTATATTTCTACGAAATTGCCATAGTTTCCTTCCTATCCGTCGGATATAAATGAGATGGCCTATATTGCAGGATGGAAGGCACACGATCATAACCAAATCTGTTTTTTATAAGAGTACAGATATATATAAAATATAAAATAAATATAATAGTAGAGAAGAGAGTACATATAGCAAGGACGTCGGGAAAGGATCGCGCACGCGGGAAAAAGTGGCCGGGCGCGCGCTAGTTTTTTGGCCCACGGCATTTGCCGCGCTTTATAAAATCCAATGCCCTCCCACCGCCCTGTGCCTTTCCACCACTCTCTCCCCGCTCTGTGCCTCGCCACGGCTCTCTCCCCGCTCTTTTCCTCGCCACCGCTCTCTCCCTGCTCTTTCTTGCCTCGCCACCGCTGCACCACCATGTTGTCGTGCCGTCGGGAAACTTGCGGATACCACGACATCTGCGCACGGCCGTTCGGCGGCTTCTCCGCCAAGATCCTGTTCTGCGGGATGCGCCTTGGCCTCGGCACTTTCGACACCGCCCACGAGGCCACCCGCGCATACGACGTGGCGGCGTGGCGCCTCCGGTGGCCTCATAGAACATTGAACTCCCCAACGTGCCGACGCAGGAGCAGGAGCAGGAGCTCGCGCCTCCGTTGTGGCTTATCACCGACGAGGATTGTCGTGACAACCAGAGGCGGCAGCACCGTCTTGGCATCGCCAAGATGGACGAGGAAGCCATGGCGCTGTGGCGCCAACGCTTCCCATAGGACATCATCAACGAGCGCGAGTTCTACGTGCAAAGGAGGGTGGAGAGGGAGAAGAGGAGGGTGGAGCGAGCCGCCTATCGGGAGGACAAGCGTACGTGGAAAGTGGCCACTCAATTCACCATGAGGCTAGGAGCAGCGTTCCCCTGGGACTCATCGATATCTTGACGCCTACATTGAGACGTCGGAGGAGGACATCACCGAGGAGTCGGATGACGAGGAGTAGTTGAACAATCTATTTTTTATCTATGCTGAGAACTATCTATGTCTCTACTCTCTACTCTCTATCTCTACTTCTCCATCTCAGCACAACGGGCCCGCAAAAACTAGCTATTCTAGCGCTGTAAACGCTTTTTAACGCGTTGTGCATCGCGCTTCTGTTGGAGATGCTCTAACATGGCAAATGAGTGCTTTAATGTTGCCCACAAGATGCGTGAGTACTACTAGTATATTTTTCTTGCCTTGTTGAGATTTTAAAACCATGAGTGCAAACATACAGAGGAGCAATGAAGACCAAACACGAGATATTGGGGACATCTTCACGGAGCATGGAAAGTTAAAGAGGAGCTGCACCGAACCTATAAAACGAGCTTTGGTAAGTAACACCCATTCAATTACTTTCGTTTAGCCTTGTGTTTTTCTATGTGTGTATGTTGTAGTTTCTGTTTCTCTTAGTCTCGTGTTCTTCGATGTGTAATAAGAAGAGTCTTAATCGTCCTAATGCTTTCATTTTCAGCTTGATGTAGGAAGTGGGTGTTCTCACCTTGGAGTCTATTTTTATATTTTCCTTTTGAATTCACTTCTCTGAGTCCTGCTTATCTGGCTTCTAATAAATGGATTTGGGTTGCTATGAGTATTCATCTAAAAAAGAATTAACTTCATGTCAGGATGTAGTTCCTGATACATCTCCAACGTATCTACTTTTCCAAACACTTTTGCCCTTGTTTTGGACTCTAACTTGCATGATTTGAATGGAACTAACCCGGACTGACGTTGTTTTCAGCAAAACTACCATGGTGTTATTTATGTGCAGGAGCAAACGTTCTCGGAATGACCTGAAACTTCACGGAGACACTTTTTAGAAAATAAGAAAAATACCTGCCAAAGATGAAGACCAGGGGGCCCACCACCTTGCCACGAGGGTGGGGGCGTGCCTGCCCCCCTAGGGCGCGCCCCCCTACCTCGTGGGCCCCATGTTGCCTCTCCGACTCCAACTCCACCTCCATATATTGAGTTTTGATGAGAAAAAAATCAGAGAGAAGAAATCATCGCGTTTTATGAAACGGAACCGCCGTCAAGCCGTAAAACCTCTCGGGAGGGTTGATCTGGAGTCCATTCGGGGCTCCGGAGAGGGGAATCCGTCGCCATCATCATCATCAACCATCCTCCATCACCAATTTCATGATGCTCACCGCCGTGCGTGAGTAATTCCATCGTGGGCTTGCTGGACGGTGATGGGTTGGATGAGATCTATCATGTAATCGAGTTAGTTTTGTTAGGGTTTGATCCCTAGTGTCCACTATGTTCTGAGATTGATGTTGCTATGACTTTGCTATGCTTGCTTGTCACTAGGGCCCGAGTGCCATGATTTCAGATCTGAACCTATTATGTTTTCATCAATATATTAGTGTTCTTGATCCTATCTTGCAAGTCTATAGTCACCTATTATGTGTTATGATCCGTTAACCCCGAAGTGACAATAATCGGGATACTTACCAGTGATGACCGTAGTTTGAGGAGTTCATGTATTCACTATGTGTTAATGATTTGTTCCGGTTCTCTATTAAAAGGAGGCCTTAATATCCCTTAGTTTCTGTACGGACCCCGCTGCCACGGGAGGGTAGGACAAAAGATGTCATGCAAGTTCTTTTCCATAAGCACGTATGACTATATTCGGAATACATGCCTACATTATATCAATGAACTGGAGCTAGTTCTGTGTCACCCTAGGTTATGACTGTTACATGATGAACCGCATCCGGCATAATTCTCCATCACCAATCCATTGCCTACGAGCTTTCCATATATTGTTCTTCGCTTATTTACTTTTTCGTTGCTATTGCTATCATCATTACAAAATACCAAAAACATTGATTTTTACTACTGTTACCTTTTGTTACCGTTATCACAACTATCATATTACTTTGCTACTGAACACTTTGCTGCAGATAGTAAGTTTCTAGGTGTGGTTGAATTGACAACTCAGCTACTAATACTTGAGAATATTCTTTGGCTCCCCTTGTGTCGAATCAATAAATTTGGGTTGAATACTCTGCCCTCGAAAACTGTTGCGATCCCCTATACTTGTGGGTTATCAAGACCATTTTCTGGCGCCATTGCCGGGGAGCATAGCTCTATTCTTTGAGTCACTTGGGATATATATCTTCTTATCATTATGAAGAACTTGAGAGATCCAAAAACCAAGATCTATCCCTCAACTACGAGGGGAGGTAAGGAACTGCCATCTAGCTCTGCACTTGATTCACCTTCTGTTTTGAGTAAGCTTGCGACACCTACACCTGCTTCTGCTATTCGTTCTGATATGTCACATGTTATTGATGATGCCACTTCTACTATGCATGATACTTATGATGAAACTACCTCTATGCCTGATACTACTATGCCACTTAGTGATTTTCTTAATGAACAACTTGCTAGGGCTAGGAAAATTGAAAATATTGAATCTGGTGATACTGATGAAAGTGATGATGAAGAACCACTTGCTATTCCTAAGGGTTATGTATTTGATCAAGATGCTTCTTTAGCCATTTTAGCTTGCAGAAATAGAACTGAACTTAAAAGATTATTAGCTAAATGGAGTAAGCAATCTCTAAATGCTAGAACGAAACCTGACCCTTCTTTTGCTACTTCACCTATCTTTGTTACTGATAAGGATTATGAATTCTCTATTGATCCTGATATAATTACTTTGGTTGAATCTGATCCATTTCATGGTTATGAATCTGAAACTGTTGTGGCACATCTTACTAAACTGAATGATATAGCTACCCTGTTCACTAAAGATGAGAAAACTTGCTACTTTATATCCTTAAAATATTTCCGTTCTCATTAAAGGGTGATGCTAAGATATGGTTTAATTCTCTTGATCCTGGTTGTGTGCATAATCCCCAGGATATGATTTATTACTTCTCTGCTAAATATTTCCCTACTCATAAGAAACAAGCTGCTTTAAGGGATATATATAATTTTGTGAAAATTGAAGAAGAGAGTCTCCCACAAGCTTGGGGGAGGCTTCTCCAATAACTTAATGCTTTGCCTGATCATCCTCTTAAGAAAAATGAAATACTTGATATCTTTTATAATGGACTAACTGATGCCTCCAGAGATTACCTGGATAGTTGTGTTGGTTCTGTTTTCAGGGAAAGGACATCGGATGAAGCTGAAATTCTATTGAATAATATGTTGACAAATGAAAATAATTGGACACCTCCAGAGCCAATTCCTGAGCCTATTCCTAAACCAACTCCGAAGAAGAGGGGTATTCTATTTCTCAGTCCTGAAGATATGCAAGAGGCAAAGAAATCTATGAAAGAAAAGGGTATTAAAGCTAAAGATGTTAAGAATTTACCTCCTATTGAAGAAATACATGGTCTTAATTTACCGCCTGTTGAAGAAACATATAATCTTAATCCTTTACCTATTGAAGAAACTCATGGTCTTGATAACCCGACACAGGTAGTAAAGGTAAATTCTCTCTATAGATATGATAAAGTTGTAATCTCATTTAGTAAAATTGCTAGCCCATGCTTAGATGAGTTTGATAAATTTATGGCTAAGCAAGAAGATTTTAATGCTTATTTTGGTAGACAATTGAAATACAATTCAAATATGCTTGGACACTTGGGTGATTATATGGCTAATGTTAAAGGTGAACTTAAACTTATTAGTAAACATGCTTCTATGGTTACCACTCAAGTAGAACAAGTACTTAAAGCTCAGAATGATTTGCTCAATGAATTGAACAGTAAGAATAATGATAATGCTGTTAGAGTTATGACTAGAGGTGGTAGAATGACTCAGGAACCTTTGTATCCTGAAGGCTATCCTAAAAGAATTGAGCAAGATTCTCAAAGAAATAATATAGATGCACCTAGCTCTTCTAAAAAGAAGAAAAAGAAAAATGATAGGACTTTGCATGCTTCTAGTGATCCTATTGTTGAAACACCTGAGAATCCAAATGATATTTCTATTTCTGATGCTGAAACTCAATCTGGTAATGAACCTGAAACTAGTGATAATGTTAATGATAATGTTCATGATGATGCTCAACCTAGTAATGATAATGATATAGAAATTGAACCTGCTGTTGATCTTGATAACCCACAATCAAAGAATCAAC
Organism: Triticum aestivum; assembly: GCF_018294505.1. Taxonomy (NCBI): domain Eukaryota; kingdom Viridiplantae; phylum Streptophyta; class Magnoliopsida; order Poales; family Poaceae; genus Triticum; species Triticum aestivum. The sequence goes on from NC_057803.1 coordinate 311,834,209, forward strand.
GTTATGATAAGAAAGATTTTGTTGCTAGGAAACACGGTAAGAAAGAGAGCCATGGGTTCAGAAACCCATGCCCTTTCCTCCTAAACCATCCAAGAAAAACGATGATGAGGATTTTGAGCGCTTTGCTGAAATGATTAGACCTATCTTTTGATGTATGCGATTAACTGATATGCTCAAAACCAATCCTTATGCTAAGTATATGAAAGATATTATTACAAATAAAAGAAAGATACCGGCAGGTGAAATTTCCACCATGCTTGCTAATTATACTTTTAAGGCTGGAATACCAAAGAAACTTGGAGATCCAGGAGTACCCACTATACCATGCTCCATTAAAAGAAACTATGTTAAAACTGCTTTATGTGATCTTGGAGCTGGTGTTAGTGTTATGCCTCTCTCTTTATATCGTAAACTTGATTTGAATAAGTTGACACCTACTGAAATATCTTTGCAAATGGTTGATAAATCAACTGCTATACCTGTCGGTATTTGTGAGGATGTGCCTGTTGTAGTTGCAAATGTTACTATTTTAATGGACTTTGTTATTCTTGATATTCCCGAGGACGATAGTATGTCTATTATTCTTGGAAGACCCTTTTTGAATACTGCAGGGCCTGTTATTGATTGCACTAAAGGCAATGTCACTTTTCGTGTTAATGGTAATGAGCATACGGTACACTTTCCGAAGAAACAACCTCAATTTCATAGTATCAACTCTATTGGAAAAATTCCATCCATTATATTTGGAGGTTTTGAATTTCCTCTTCCTATTGTCAAGAAGAAATATGATATTCTTATTATTGGGGATGTGCATATCCCCGTTGAGGTAACATAGTGTTATTCGAAATTTCTTCGGTTCCATGTTATTCGCAATGAGTTCGTTAACAAGACTTGATCAACCTTGTTAGTGGATTCCTTTTGATGATCATGAGATGAATGAAACTAGAAGGCACAACCTTCTGTACCCCACTTTTACTTTCTGTTATTTATATTAGATGAAACAAAAATAAATATTTTTCTGTCTGTTATCTGATTATCCGTGCAATATAAAAATACCTCGAAAATACAAGTTCTCCAAATGCCTTGAAAATTAAATATGATTTTTTCTAGAATATTTGAGGACTTATGGAACTGAGAACACACCAAGGGGGTCAACCACCTGCCCACGAGGGTGGAGGGCGCGCCCCCCTGCCTCGTGGCCCCACGGTGGCCCTTCTCCACTTATCCTTTCACCCATACACTCCTTCTTCCTCCCCCAAACACGAAAAACCAGCTCAAACCCGAGTCCTAGCTCATTTTGCGGCCATTTTGAATCTCCTTGCCCAATGCACCTCTCACAAAACTGCTTGGGGAGATTGTTCCTTGGTATGTGACTCCTCCATTGGTCCAATTAGTTTTTGTTCTAGTGCTTTATTCATTGCAAATTTTTGCTACTTAGGTGACCCTGTTCTTGAGCTTGCATGTCAAATTTATATGGTCAAAAGTAGTTTTGATGCATGATATAGGCCCTATGCACTTGTAGGAGTAGTTGCTATCAATATTATTGAGTTTGGTTTACCTTTATTTTGAAGTTACTAAAAATTTCAGAATTTTTCAGAAAATGATGAGGAGACTTTTGAGGGGCTCATCGAGCCCAAGCTTGAAGGAGAAGGCACCAAAGCCTAAGTATAATCTGCCTCGCAACGCGGACGTTCGGGCGTGTGAATGGCCTTCCGAGGATTTCTTAAGAGCAGCCGGGATTTATGAAGATTTTCATGAGTTGGCTTAGATTGCAGGCCTTACCACTTTCCTCCACGACCAATGCGGTCAGTATCTCTTGCTCACAAATACCTTTGTGCAAAACTTTCATTTTCATTCTAGGAACTCACCGCCTATGGTCGAATTTCATTTATATGATGAGCATAAGGAGATGTCAATTTATGATTTTTGTCGGATCTGTTTAGTCCCTTTTGGGGGCAAGACAGAAGAACCACATTGTCGGGGGACTGATCCACGAACACCTACGGGACCGGCGGGCCGAGTCCCTTTCGATTCGGTGAGGGCGGAGGTCGTGCAAAGAGCGGATCGAGGCGAAGCACGCGAGCAGTTTACCCAGGTTCGGGCCGCACGGATGCGTAAAACCCTACTCCTGCCTTGTGGTTTGTATTGATCTCTTGGTGAAGCGTAAAACCAAAGCTTCTGCGGCAGTGAAGGGTGGTGGTGGCGAACGGTGCGAGGAGCGGGATATGCTCGGACTTCTAACTATGTTAGAAGGAGCATTATCTCGTCCAGGCGACCGTGCCTCGCTCGTGCCAGCATGCTGGCGTGCATGCTGGTCTTGAGCACTCCGAGATCTGCCAGCTCGATCTTGGTCCAGCAAACGCATGGTACTGTGAGTACCATGACACTGCCGGTCCCGCACCTCCTGAGATGGGTGCGGTGCATGTACGGACGCCGAGGTCTTGGAGTGCGCCCGGTCGTTGTGGGAGCCGGCTACGCCGCCGATGGGCAGCGCAGCCTTGTCCTTGGACCTGGCAGCACCGCGAGCTGCCTCATCGACGCCCGTTCTTCCACCGGCGTCCGCCCCACCAGCCGTTTGCTCCGGCGGTGGTGGGTTCGGCGCGGACAGAGCAGCTGCCTCCGAAACCTTCTTCTTTGGCGGCATGTCGATGAAGATGATGAAGATCTGGCCCGCGTGAACACCGGATCTGGTTCGCACAACATCGACGCCCCCTTCCTGGCGCGCCAAAGATGTCGGGGGACTGATCCACGAACACCTACGGGACCGTCGGGCCGAGTCCCTTTCGATTCGGTGAGGGTGGAGGTCGTGCAAAGAGCGGATCGAGGCGAAGCACGCGAGCAGTTTACCCAGGTTCGGGCCACACGGATGCGTAAAACCCTACTCCTGCCTTGTGGTTTGTATTGATCTCTTGCTCGGGAGTGCGGAATGCTATGGTACACACCAGCGGCTAGCCAGACCGAGCGTGAGTGTTCTTCTGAACTGGCTAACTAGCTAACCCGCTAACCAGCCAACCTCCCCCTACGTTGCGCATGGTCCTCCTTTTATATGCTCAAGGGGTCACCGACAGGTGGCAACGTAGACAAGGGTAAAAATGGAAAGGTGCTGCGGTAGGTACAGCTACTCGCTACAGTGTATCATACCTAACCCTAATGGCAGGGGACAAGAGCATTAAATGCCCGTCTGTGTCGCCTAAACAGTGCAAAAGGGACCGCCAGGGACGCCACCGCTTGCCACGATGGCAATCTTGTCAGCGCCGCTTGCCACCGCGCACCCCTGGCTGCACAGCCTCCCGCCATGTACGCCTGGAAGGGTCCCAAAGCGACACGTTGGTGGATGTGCTGTAGCGCGAGCGCGGAGTGGTGGCTTGCCGCGGTAAGCGCCTTGCCGTGGTCGTTGTCTCGTCGCGTCCGGGAGCTTGTCGCTCACCAGGCCTTGCCGGGGCGCGTGGCGCGTCGCGGCAAGCTCCTTGAGGTGCCTTGGTTGGCCTTCCCGGCAAGCTCCTCTTGCCGGGGTCTTGAGATGCCTTGGCTTGGATACTTTGTTCTTGAATGGCTCCAAAGGAACCACGGAGGACCTTGGCGGTCACCCGGCAAGCCTTGCCGCGGGACGCTGCGACTGCCCGTGCACAAGTTCGGGATACTAGGGTACCCCTACTCTAGTACACCGACAGGAGCCCCCGGGCCTGGGCCATACACGGTGCTAAGCGCTGTTGGGCCAGGCCCAAAATAGGGCACGGGCACGCGCGGCCTAGGTTACGCCGTATCTCTCTCCGTATCCACCGCGCCCTCCCCGAACGGCACGCGTTGAATGCGGCGTCGTGGGAGAGATCGTGGGTGGTTTCTTTATTCGGAAATGCGAAACGTCTGCCCCCTCCCTCTTTATAAGCAGAGGAAACAGGGGCAGTTCGCCCATTTGCCAGTTGCTGCTTCCAATCTCAGAAATCTCCGCCGCTCCCTCGCCTTCCCAAAGCTGAGAGAGAGAGAGCAGCGCTCCGCCCCCCATCGCCACCAGTACCACCAACGCCGTCGACCTCCTCCACCACTTCCGCCATGGCTCCAAAAGCCGACAAGGGGAAGGTCGTGAAGTCGACCGAGGCGCAGCGGCTCGCGGCGCTGCGGAAGGAGCGGGCCGTCTTCCCCCCAAGCTTGTCGCGAAGGAGCTGAGGGAGAACTACTACCTCTTCTGGTCGACGGAGACGCGCGCGCATCCGCGCACGAAGGTACTCCCCGCCGCCGCTTGGAAGAAGGCCCCAAACGGATACCCCTTCTTCGCCTTGTTCTTCTACTACGGGCTCTGCCCGCCCTTCTCTGAATTCTTCTGCGACATCATGAATACCTACGGATTCCACCTCCTTGACTTCACCCCCAATGCCGTTCTGACCATGGCAGTTTTCGCACATCTCTGCGAAAACTTTGTCGGAGTCCATCCCAACGTAGCCCTCTTTCGCCACTTCTTCATACCCCGAGTAGAGAGAGGAGAGCCCCTATCCGGCGGAATCGCCTGGATCTCAAGGGCCGGCAAGAAGGAAACGTATCTGGAGGGAGAATTCCGCGGCAAGTGGGAGGAGTGGAGAGCAGACTGGTGCTGGATTGACGAGGAGAACCCGCAGCCATTCACCACCCGGCGCAAAACCCCAGTAGCACGCGGCAGCGATTGGAGTGACGTGGCCCCGGAAGACGACAGGCTGAAGATTGCTGTCACCCGGATCCTACGCCTCAGGCTTGCCGGGCTTACTGTAGGCGCTGTTGGCGCAGACTTTCTTCGCCGCCGCATCGCCCCCCTGCAGGAACGAGGGAGGCCCACTTGGGAGTTCAAGAATGCGGCAGATATCATGAGGCTGCGGCCGGGCCTCAACTACAACTTCACTGTCCTGGAGCTCCACGCGATGCTGCAGGAGCTGTTCAAGTATGACCCCCAACATCCCGAGGTCTTCAGGTTGCCGGGGGGCGTCGTTCCGCTGTGCAACAATTCCTCGCTCGACCGCATCCGTGCAATGATGCCGGAGTGCGACTCGCACGGAATTGTGCCAACTTGGCAGGAGCCCGCAGACGACGTTGTGCAGCAGTTCTTCGATGACTTGGTGGAAGTGCCGATCCGCTCCGACGAGAAGGATGGCCTCACCCGCGACACCACCGATGCGGAGTTTGCACTCATCGCCACTAGGGTGGAAGAGGCAGCGGCAGCCGCAGCCGCGGGCGTCTTTGGATTCACCATGGAGGAGGCAGAGGCAGCAGAGGCGGCAAGCCGTGCCGAGCGAGGGGAGCCCGCCGGCAAGAAGGAGCTTGCCGGGCGTGACGCCGAGCCAAGCGAGCCCGCCAAGGATACGAGCGGCTCGCTGGACATCAACTCTTCTTCCTCCTCATCTTCAGGCAGCTCGCCGCAAGCAGAGCCTCCATCCCCACCAAGAAGGCGTCTCCGCAAGGCCGGTGACGTGGCGGAGCGGCAAGCGGGTCAATAGTCGCCACGCCGCGTGACGCGCTCCACCGCGGCAACCACCGTTGTTGCGGGAGCGCCTCATGCGGCAACGGCAACTGGAGCGGAGTCTAGCCGGACCACCGCTTCAGTTCCTGCCGCTGCTCACGCCGCGCCGGCAACCGGAGTGGGGTCGTCTCAGACCACCGCCACTGCTCCCGCCAAGCGGCCAAGGGAAGCTTCTCCTCTGCCTCCTCGCGTCGGGCGCGCGCTGGACTTCGACTTCTCCGCGTTCAGCTCCGACGAGGAAGAAGAAGAAGAGTAAGCTTCTCTTGCTGTACTTGCGTTTCTTCAATTCTTGCTGTCTGTCTTGTTTCTCACTTGCTTTTCTCTGAACTTGTTCCTCTTTAGGACTCTGGCCCAGAGAGCAGCAAAGAGGGCCAAGGTCCCGGTGATCGTCATCGAGGACGAACCCACCGCGACGGCGGGGGTCGCGCCCGAGACAACCTTGCCGGACCCGGCAACCCTTCTCTAGAGCAGCCCCCAGCGTAAGTATATGGTTTACTTTCTGCTGCGAGGCGCGCATGGGTACTTGTCTTTGCTGATATCTGCTTGTTGATTTGTGTAGGAGCATAGCAGCCTCACCAGGAGCCAAGGGAAGATCCCCCGACAAGGGAGAACTCTCCGGCAAGGGAGGGCTTCCCGATAAGGGAGAAGTCTCCGGCAAGGGAGGGTTCTCCGGCAAGGGACAGCACCAGCGGCCCCCTGACGGCGGAGACCACGACTGCAGAACCTAGTTCAGGTACTCCTCTTGCTTCAAAACTTCCCTTGGGTTCTTCTTCTCTTGATCTTCTTTTTATTGGATTTTTGCTTGACTCTTCTCCCCTTTCCGGCTGTCAGATCCATCTGCTACGGAGCCGATGGAGACCGAGGTTGCCGCTGAAGAAGCAGCCGGTGCTGGCGATCCCGCCGGCGCAGAGGCCGCCAAGGCTGCCGCCGCAGCAGCTGGCGAGGGGTCTGGCGATCGCACTGACGGCCCTGAGGCCGCAGGAGCGCCAGGCGCTACACCGACCGCCGACCCGTCCGCCGCTGCCGCAGCGCCCGGCTCCAAAGAGCCCCAGCCTGGCGTTTACTTGAAGGCCGGCGACGACGTCTTCATCAACCTCCCCTGGGCGTCAAGCTCCAGGGCGCCGGTCGAGGGAGAGATCTTCGACGGGGAAGTGCTTGCCTCCGTGGGACTGACGCTGGTCGACGCGCCGAGCAGCAGCAGCAACGAGCCTGAAGAGGAGCGGCTGCTGCGGAAGCTGTTGTCGCTCTACCGCGCGCGGCAAGCCAGGCTGGAATCCCGCGAGGTGCTTGTCACGAAGGCGGGAGCAGACATAGAGAAGCGCACGGAGGAGCTCGGGAGTTTCCACCGGGAGGCCCTCCGGTCCCTGGCGGAGGAGCGGGAGCAGCTTGACGAAGCGCAGAAGGCCTTCCTCCTCGAGAAAGCTGAAGTCGAAGAGCAACAGCGACTTGCCGCCATGAAGCTATCCGCGGAGGAGGGCGAGCTGGCGCAGCGGAAGGTTAATCTTGACGCCCACGAGGAGGAGCTTGCCGCGCACGAGGAAAGACTTGGCGGAGCCCTCAAGCAAGTGTAGGATGCTACCGCCGCCGCCGAGGCCGCCAAGAAGGAGTTGGAGACGAGGGTGGCGCAGCTGGGGGCCGCTCTCGCCGAGAAGAGCAAAGAGCTCAGCGCCGCCAAGGACTCCAACACGGGTCTTGAGTTGAAGCTGACCGCTTTGACCAAGACGTTGGACAGCGCCAAGAAGCAGGAGGCGGCCTTGAGGGAGGAGATCAAGGCCGACAAGGCGCTGCTAGAGAGTGTTGCCGCCACCCAAAATGCCTTCAGGGAAACTATGGAGCACTGGACGGAGAGTCTGGTGAATGTTGCCGCGGATATCGACAGGGAGCTGGCGCAGCTGGGGATGGCGGATCTCGGGTATCCCTCCGACGAGAGCCTCCAGCCCAGCGCCAAGCTCACCCTGTTCTTCAAAGGCGTGGCGACGGCCCTCCAACGACTCCGGGAGAGGATCCCAAAGCAGCTGGCCGACGAGTCGCGCAAGATCTGCGCGGGAGCCCTTCAGAAGGTGTTGATGAAGGTGGCCTTCCGCAACCCGGGCCTCCGCCTCACCAATGTCCTCAGGACCTTGCCGCCGGATGCCGATCTAGAGGAGCTCAAGGCCCTTGTCGCACCCATTGTGGACAAGGTGAGCGGGATCAAGAGGATTGAGGGCGATCGCGCAGACTAGGCCGCCCGTTTCCTCCTCTTTCTTGTCGCTGTCGATCAAGTTATGAAAACGATCTGTTAGAGCTGCGACAAGCTATTTTGTAATATAACTTTATTTCGGGCAATGCTTGCAATGTTATTCCCTTTACTTGACTCCTTGCTTTGTATGATTTTACCCTACGCTTTTAGGGAACTTGCCGGCGCAGGCACCTTAGCCGCGAGCGCTGAGTGCGGGACGTCAGCAGCCTGCTGGCGGTGCCGCTGCCGACAAGAAACCTTGTCGCAACTAGTCGCAGCTCACTTAAGTTGTTGAGCGGACTCGAAACAAAGTAAGGGTGCGACAACTAGTCGCAGCTCACTTAAGTTGTTGAGCGGACTCGAAACAAAGTAAGGGCGCCACTAGCTACGAGCTGGTTCCTCCGCGCACAGGTTTTCCATACAAAGCACGGTCGTTCAAGGAAGATAACTTAAATTTTTTTAAAAAATCTGACTGCTCAAACTTTGGCAACTTATCTTTTCTGTTGTTTGCTTCCCGGCAAGGCGAAATTCTTGAACGACGCCTGGTCCATACCCCTTTCTTCTCCTTCCCCCCCGGCAAACTTGTGCGCGAGGGAACTTTCCTTTCCTTGTGAAAAAGAAAGAAGAGAAAATACAGATATGGAGCCTTATGGCTCGTTATTGCTTACCGGGGAGTAGATTCTGCACAAAGTGTCAGATCACACATGCAAAATATAGAAAGCATGAAATTGACAAGATGCGCGGAGCATATTAACTTTACTTATGCACGGGGTCTGCGCCCGGCTTTGTACAAAGGATTACATGCAACAGCGGCAAGACTTGTACAAAAGGTGGTTGCCGGAACAGGTTCCGGCAACCGCGCCTTACGGGTAAAACTTACGAAGATGCTCAATGTTCCAGGAGTTGCTCACCGGAATGCCATCTTCGGTCTCAAGGCAGACAGCGCCAGGCCTAGTGACTCGTTTCACCCGGTAAGGGCCTTCCCACTTCGGCGTCAACTTGTTGGAATTCTTGGCGGACTGAACACGCCGAAGAACAAGGTCGCCTTCCTCGAGACTTCTGGCATTAACTTTGCGGCTATGGTAGCGGCGCAAAGCTTGCTGGTAGCGAGCAGCTCGCACAGCAGCCTGAAGACGATCTTCCTCAAGGAGCAGCGCGTCATCTTGTCGCAGCTGCTCTTGCTCAAGCTCATCATAAGCGAGCACTCGAGGTGACCCGTATACGAGTTCCGTGGGGATAACTGCCTCTGCTCCATAGACTAGAGCGAAAGGTGTCTGGCCAGTGGCTCGATTTGGCGTCGTCCTGATCGACCAAAGAACCACCGGCAGCTCCTCGATCCAGTTTCTTCCGCACTTGTGCAGCCTGTCGAAAGTTCTGGTCTTGAGCCCGCGCAGCACTTCAGCATTTGCCCTCTCCGCTTGACCGTTGCTTCTCGGGTGAGCAACAGAAGCGAAGCAGACCTTGGCGCCAAGATCTTGGACGTACTGCATGAAGGTGCGGCTCGTGAATTGCGTACCGTTGTCGGTGATTATCCTGTTAGGGATCCCGAAGCGGCAAACAATCGACCTGAAGAACTTGACTGCTGACTGTGCTGTCACCTTCCTCACTGGTTCCACTTCCGGCCACTTTGTGAACTTGTCGATTGCAACGTACAAGTACTCAAAGCCCCCGACTGCTCGGGGAAGGGGCCGAGGATGTCGAGCCCCCAGACCGAAAATGGCCAGGATAAAGGGATCGTCTGGAGAGCTTGAGCTGGTTGGTGTATCTGCTTGGAATGGAACTGGCACGCTTCACACTTGGTTACTTGTGCAGTTGCATCCTGGAGGGCTGTCGGCCAAAAGAAACCTTGCCGGAATGCTTTGCCGACAAGTGCTCTTGCGCCAATGTGGTGTCCACATATGCCTCCATGTATCTCTGCCAACAGCTTTTGTCCGTCTTCCCGGTGAATACACTTCAATTTCACACCGTTGAGTCTTCTTCTGTACAGTGCCTTGTCGACAAACTGGTACATACTTGACTGCCGGGCTACTCTTTCCGCTTCTTCTTGCTCTTCGGGAAGTTCTCCTGTCTGAAGGAAACGGACAATTTGCTGTGCCCATGCTGGAGCTTGTGGCTCGACAACAAGGACTAAAGGCAAATCTGCTGCTGCGGGAACATCCGCTTCTACGGCGAGAATCTGCGGCTCTGCCGGAGCTTGACGTTCCCCGGCAAGCTTGCCGGAGCAAAACTTGTCGGGAGCTTCTGCTTCAACGGAACAAACCCTAGGGCTTGCCGGAGCAGATTGCTTCTCAGTGCAAGGCAAATCTGTTGCTGCGGGAAAGTCCGCTTCTACGGCAAGAATCTGCGGTTCTGCCGGAGCTTGACGTTCCCCGGCAAGTTTGCCGGAGCAAAACTTGTCGGGAGCTTCTGCTTCAACGGAACAAACCGTAGGGCTTGCCGGAGCAGACTGCTCCTCAGCGCTCTTGGCGTTGATCTTGGGGACCTTCTTGGCGACGGCTTCGGGGAGCTCTGCCGGCAGATAGTCACCAGAAATCAACTTCCTCTTTTTGCTCTGTCCAGTTGATGGCGTTACAGACGGTTGTGTCAGCTTGAGCACAAAAATCCCTGGTTCCACAGGTAACTTAAGTGCGGTGCACTTTGACAGGCCATCGGCAATGGCATTCTGAGCTCTTGGAACATGCTCCATCTGTAGGCCGTCAAAGTGCTCTTCTAGCTTTCTCACTTCGTCGATGTAGGCTTCCATCAACGGACTCTGATAAGCTCTTGTTTACTTGGCGGACGACAAGCTGCGAGTCACCCCTGACAATGAGCTTCTTGATCCCAAGGTCTGCCGCGATCCTGAGACCGGCAAGCAAGCCTTCATACTCTGCAGTATTGTTTGTTGCTTGCTCCTTGGGAAAGTGCATCTGGACTACGTACTTGAGGTGCTCTCCGGTGGGCGCGACAAGCAGCACGCCAGCGCCGGCGCCTTGCAGCGAGAAGGCACCATCAAAGTACATCAGCCACTCTTTGGTCGCTTCGTTGACGGGGATGCTCGTTTCTGGAATTTCTTCATCTGGTGTTGGCGTCCATTCTGCTATGAATTCTGCCAATGCTCTGCTTTGGATAGTTGAAGTACTCTCAAACTTAAGGCCAAAGCTTGACAATTCCAGTGCCCACTCAACAATCCTGCCTGTCGCTTCTGGATTCTGTAGTATCCTCTTCAGCGGAAAGCGAGTGACAACTGTGATCTCATGTGCTTGGAAGTAATGGCGCAGCTTTCTCGAGGCCATGAGAAGGCCGAAAAGCAATTTCTGCACACCAGAGTACCTTGACCTAGCCCCCTGCAGAAGGGAACTAACAAAGTAAACTGGGCGCTGCACCATTCTCTTCTGTATCTCCTCGCGAGTCTGTGCAGATCCATCCTTGTCGGGACCAGAACTTGTCGGGGAAGCCCCCTGCTTGTCGCTGGATGCGCCTGCCGTGGTTGCTGGCTCGTCATCTGCCTCCCTCTCCGCTACTAACGCAGCACTAACCACTTGATTGGTTGCCGCTATGTACAGCAGCAACTTTTCTTGTGGCTTAGGTGCGACAAGTATTGGAGGGGAGGACAGGTATCTCTTCAAGTCTTGCAGCGCAGCCTCCGCTTCCGGAGTCCATTTCATTGGACCTGCCTTTTTCAATAATTTGAAAAATGGCAGGGCGCGCTCAGCAGACCTAGAGATAAACCTGCTGAGAGCAGCCACGCAACCGGCAAGCCTTTGTACATCCTTGACGCGCTTTGGTGCTTCAATCTGCTCAATGGCCTTGATCTTGTCGGGATTGGCTTCAATTCCCCACTGAGACACGAAGAACCCGAGAAGCTTGCCGGAGGGGACTCCAAACACACACTTCTCTGGGTTGAGATTGAGGCTAATTTTGCGCAGATTTGCAAAGGTCTCGTCTAAATCTTGAATCAGGGTTGCTCTGTCCTTGCTCTTGACCACTATGTCATCCATGTAGGCTTCCACATTTCTGTGTATTTGTGGCTCAAGAGCGACATGGACTACTCTTGCAAATGTTGAACCAGCATTTTTTAATCCGAAAGGCATCCGTACGAAACAGTACGTGCCACATGGAGTAATAAATGCGGTCTTCTCCTCATCCTCTTCTGCCATGAAGATCTGATGATATCCTGAGTATGCGTCAAGAAATGAAAGCAAATCACATCCGGCTATGGAGTCAACAATCTGGTCAATGCGCGGCAAAGGAAATGGGTCTTTGGGACAAGCTTTGTTAACATCGGTAAAATCGATACAAAGTCTCCATTTCTCATTTGCCTTGCGCACGACTACAGGATTGGCTAACCACGTAGGATGGAGCACTCCTCTGACAAGGCCTGCTGCTTCCAATTTCTTGATCTCTTCTGCAATGAATTCTTAGCGCTCCACTGCTTGCTTCCTGACCTTCTGCTTGACGGGCCGCGCATGAGGACAAACGGCAAGATGGTGCTCAATTACTTTCCTGGGAACACCGGGGATGTCAGACGGTTGCCATGCAAACACGTCGACATTCGCCCGCAGGAAAGCAATGAGCGCGCTTTCCTATTTAGGGCCGAGAGTGGCACTGATGGTGAAGGTACCACCAGTGCCGCCCTCCTTGGCGGACACCTTCTTCGTCTCTGGCGGAGCTGCCATCGTCTTCTTACACTTGCCGG